>NW_027663876.1:0-143000 GCF_964034855.1 Anser brachyrhynchus
GAGAGTGCACAGGCACCACTGGGGATGCAGTGCAGTGAGTGCAGAGAGTGCACTGGCACTACTGGGGATGCAGTGCAGTGAGTCCAGAGAGTGCACTGGCACCACTGGGGATGCACTGCAGTGAGTCCAGAGAGTGTATTGGCACCATTAGGGATGCAGTGCAGTGAGTCCGGAGAGTGCACTGGCACCACTGGGGATGCAGTGCAGTGAGTCCAGAGAGTGGACTGGCACCACTGGGGATGCACTGCAGTGAGTCCAGAGAGTGCACTGTCAGCAATGGGGATGCACTGCAGTGAGTCCAGAGAGTGCATTGTCAGCACTGGGGATGCAGTGCAGTGAGTCCAGAGAGTGCACTGGCACCACTGGGGATGCAGTGCAGTGAGTCCAGAGAGTGCACTGGCACCACTGGGGATGCACTGCAACGAGTCCAGAGAATGCACTGGAACTATTGGTGATGCAGTGCAGTGAATCGAAAGAGTGCACTGGCACCACTGGGGATGCAGTGCAGTGAGTCCAGAGAGAGCCCTGGCACCAATGGTGATGCAGTGCAGTGAGTCCAGAGAGTGCAGTGGCACCACTGGGGATGCAGTGCAGTGAGTCCAGAGAGTGCACTGGCACCACAGGGGATGCAGTGCAGTTAGTAGAGAGTGCACTGGCACCACTGGGGATGCAGTGCAGTGAGTCCAGAGAGTGCTCGGGGAACACTGGGGATGCAGTGCAGTGAGTGCAGAGAGTGCACTGGCACCACTGGGGATGCAGTGCAGTGAGTCCAGAGAGTGCACTGGCACCACTGGGGATGCAGTGCACTGAGTCCTGAGAGTGCAATGGCACCACAGGGGATGCACTGCAGTGAGTCCAGAGAGTGTACTGGCACCACTGGGGATGCATTGCACTGAGAGCACAGAGTGCACAGGCACCGCAGGGGTTACACTGCAGTGAGTCCAGAGAGTGCACTGGCACCACTGGGGATGCAGTGCAGTGAGTCCAGAGAGTGCACTCGCACCACTGGGGATGCACTGCAGTGAGTCTGGAGAGTGCCCTGGCACCACTGGGGATGCAGTGCAGTGACTACAGAGACTGCACTGGCACCACGGGGACGCAGTGCAGTGACTACAGAGAGTGCACTGGCACCATTGGGGATGCAGTGCACAGAGTCCAGAGAGTGCACTGGCACCAGTGGGGATGCACTGCAGTGGGTCCAGAGAGTGCACTGGCACCACTGTGGATGCAGTGAAGTGAGTCCAGAGAGAGCACTGGCACCAATGGGGATGCACTGCAGTGAGTCCAGAGAGTGCACTGGCACCACTGGGGATGCAGTGCAGTGAATCCAGAGAGTGCACTGGCACCACTGGGGATGCACTGCAGTGAGTCCAGAGAGTGCACTGGCACCACTGGGGATGCAGTGCAGTGAGTCCAGAGAGTGCACTGGCACCAGTGGGGAAGAAGTGCAGTGAGTCCAGAGAGTGCACTGGCACCACTGGGGATGCAGTGCACTGAGTCCAGAGTGTGCACTGACACCACTGGGGATCCAATGCAGTGAGTCCAGAGAGTGCAATGGAACCACTGGGGATGCAGTGCAGTGAGTCCAGAGAGTGCACTGGCACTTCTGGGGATGAAGTGCAGTGAGTGCAGAGAGTGCACTGGCACAAAAGGGGATGCACTGCGGTGACTCCAGAAAGTGCACTGGCACCACTGGGGATGCACTGCAGTGAGTCCAGAGAGTGCACTGGCTCCACTGGGGATGCAGTGCAGTGAGTCCAGAGAGTACACTGGCACAACTGGGGATGCACTGCAGTGAGTCCAGAGAGTGTACTGGCACCACAGGGGATGCAGTGCAGTGAGTCCAGAGAGTGCACTGGCACCACTGGGGATGCAATGCAGTGAGTCCAGATAGTGCACTGGCACCACTGGGGATGCAGTGCAGTGAGTCCAGAGACTGCACTGGCACCACTGGGGTTTTAGTGCAGTGAGTCCAGAGAGTGCACTGGCCCCAATGGGGATGCAGTGCAGTGAGTCCAGAGAGTGCCCTGGCACCACTGGGGATGCAGTGAGTACAGACAGTGCACTGGCACCTCTGGGGATGCAGTGCCGTGAGTCCAGAGAGTGCACTGGCACCACTGGGGATGCAGTGCAGTGAGTCCAGAGAGTGCTCTGGCACCACTGAGCTACACTGCAGTGAGTCCAGTAGTTGCACTGGCACCACTGGGGATGCACTGCTGTGAGTCCAGAGACTACACTGGCACCACTGTTGATGCAGTGCTGTGACTCCAGAGAGTGCACTGGCACCACTGGGGATGCAGTGCAGTGAGTCCTGAGAGTGCAAAGGCACCACAAGGGATGCACTGCAGTGAGTCCAGAGAGTTCACTGGCACCACTGGGGATGCAGTGCAGTGAGTCCAGAGAGTGCACTGTCAGCACTGGGGATGCAGTGCAGTGAGTCCAGAGAGTGCACTGGCACCACTGGGGATGCACTGCAGTGAGTCCAGAGAGTGCACTGGCACCACTGGGGATGCAGTGCAGTGACTCTAGAGAGTGCACTGGCACCAAAGGGGATGCAGTGCAGTGAGTCCAGAGAGTGCACTGGCACAAAAGGGGATGCACTGCAGTGAGTCCAGAGAGTGCACTGGCACCACTGGGGATGCAGTGCACTGAGTCCAGAGAGGGCACTGTCAGCAATGGGGATTCAGTGCATTGAGTCCAGAGAGTGCACTGGCACTTCTGGGGATGCACTGCAGTGAGTCCAGAGAGTGAACTGGCACCACTGGGGATGCAGTGCACTGAGTCCAGAGAGGGCACTGTCAGCAATGGGGATTCAGTGCATTGAGTCCAGAGAGTGCATTGGCACCACTGGGGTTGCAATGCAGTGAGTCCAGATAGTGCACTGGCACCACTGGGGATGCAGTGCAGTGAGTCCAGAGAGTGTACTGGCACCACTGCGGATGCAGTGCAGTGAGTCCAGAGAGGGCACTGTCAGCAATCGCGATGCAGTGCAGTGAGACCAGAGAGTGCACTGGCACCAATGGGGATGAAGTGCAGTGAGTCCTGAGAGTACAATGGCACCACAGGGGATGCACTGCAGTGAGTCCAGAGAGTGTACTGGCACCACTGGGGATGCATTGCACTGAGAGCACAGAGTGCACAGGCACCGCAGGGGTTACACTGCAGTGAGTCCAGAGACTGCACTGGCACCACTGGGGATGCAGCACAGTGAGTCCAGAGAGTGCACTGTCACCACTGGGGATGCAGCGCAGTGACTACAGAGAGTGCACTGTCACGACTGGGGATGCACTGCAGTGAGTCCAGAGAGTGCTCTGGCTCCACTGGGGATGCAGTGCAGTGAGTCCAGAGAGTGCACTGGCACCACTGGGGATGCAGTGCAGTGAGTCCACAGAGAGCACTGGCTCCTCTTGGGATGCACTTCAGTGAGTCCAGAGAGTGCACTGGCACCACTGGGGATGCAGTGCACTGAGTCCTGAGAGTGCAATGGCACCACAGGGGATGCACTGCAGTGAGTCCAGAGAGTGTACTGACACCACTGGGAATGCTCTGTAGTGAGTACAGAGAGTGCACTGGCACCTCAGGGGCTGCACTGCAGTGAGTCCAGAGAGTGCACTCGCACCACTGGGGATGCACTGCAGTGAGTCCAGAGAGTGCACTGGCACCACTGGGAATGCTCTGTAGTGAGTACAGAGAGTGCACTGGCACCTCAGGGGCTGCACTGCAGTGAGTCCAGAGAGTGCACTCGCACCACTGGGGATGCACTGCAGTGAGTCCAGAGAGTGCACTGGCACCACTGGGGATGCAGTGCAGTGAGTCCTGAGAGTGCAATGGCACCACAGGGGATGCACTGCAGTGAGTCCAGAGAGTGCACTGACACCACTGGGAATGCTCTGTAGTGAGTACAGAGAGTGCACTGGCACCTCAGGGGCTGCACTGCAGTGAGTCCAGAGAGTGCACGCGCACCACTGGGGATGCACTGCAGTGAGTCCAGAGAGTGCACTGGCACCACTGGGGACGCAGTGCAGTGACTACAGAGAGTGCACTGGCACCATTGGGGATGCAGTGCACAGAGTCCAGAGAGTGCACTGGCACCAGTGGGGATGCACTGCAGTGGGTCCAGAGAGTGCACTGGCACCACTGGGGATGCAGTGAAGTGAGTCCAGAGAGAGCACTGGCACCAAAGGGGATGCACTGCAGTGAGTCCAGAGAGTGCACTGGCACCACTGGGGATGCAGTGCAGTGACTCCAGAGAGTGCACTGGCACCACTGGGGATGCAGTGCAGTGAGTCCAGAGAGTGCTCTGGCTCCACTGGGGATGCAGTGCAGTGAGTCCAGAGAGTGCACTGGCACCACTGGGGATGCAGTGCAGTGAGTCCACAGAGAGCACTGGCTACTCTTGGGATGCACTTCAGTGAGTCCAGAGAGTGCACTGGCACTTCTGGGGATGCAGTGCAGTGAGTGCAGAGAGTGCACTGGCACAAAAGGGGATGCACTGCGGTGACTCCAGAAAGTGCACTGGCACCACTGGGGATGCAGTGCAGTGAATCGAAAGAGTGCACTGGCACCACTGGGGATGCAGTGCAGTGAGTCCAGAGAGTACACTGGCACCACTGGGGATGCACTGCAGTGAGTCCAGAGAGTGTACTGGCACCACAGGGGATGCAGTGCAGTGAGTCCAGAGAGTGCACTGGCACCACTGGGGTTGCAATGCAGTGAGTCCAGATAGTGCACTGGCACCACTGGGGATGCAGTGCAGTGAGTCCAGAGACTGCACTGGCACCACTGGGGTTTTAGTGCAGTAAGTCCAGAGAGTGCACTGGCCCCAATGGGGATGCAGTGCAGTGAGTCCAGAGAGTGCCCTGGCACCACTGGGGATGCAGTGAGTCCAGACAGTGCACTGGCACCACTGGGGATGCACTGCAGTGAGACCAGAGTGTTCTCTGGCACCACTGGGGATGCAGTTTAGTGATTCCAGAGAGTGCACCGGCTCCAATGGCGATACATTGCAGTGAGTCCAGACAGTGCACTGGCACCACTGGGGATGCAATGCAGTGAGTCCAGAGAGTGCTCTGGCACCACTGAGCTACACTGCAGTGAGTCCAGTAGTTGCACTGGCACCACTGGGGATGCACTGCTGTGAGTCCAGAGACTACACTGGCACCACTGGGGATGCAGTGCAGTGAGTCCAGAGAGTGCACTGTCAGCACTGGGGATGCAGTGCAGTGAGTCCAGAGAGTGCACTGGCACCACTGGGGATGCACTGCAGTGAGTCCAGAGAGTGCACTGGCACCACTGGGGATGCAGTGCAGTGACTCTAGAGAGTGCACTGGCACCACTGGGGATGCACCTCGGTGAGTCCAGAGAGTGCACTGGCACAAAAGGGGATGCACTGCAGTGAGTCCAGAGAGTGCACTGGCACCACTGGGGATGCAGTGCAGTGAGTCCAGAGAGTGCACAGGCACCACTGGGGATGAACTGCAGTGAGTCCAGAGAGTGCAGTGGCACCACTGGGGAAGCAGTGCACTGAGTCCAGAGAGTACACTGGCACCACTGGGGATGCAGTGCAGTGAGTCCAGAGAGTGCACTGGCACCACTGGGAATGCAGTGCAGTGAGTCCAGAGAGGGCACTGGCACCACTGGGGATGCACTGCAGTGACTCGAAAGAGTGCACTGGCACCACTGGGGATGCACTGCAGTGAGTCCGGAGAGTGCCCTGGCACCAATGGTGATGCAGTGCAGTGATCCAGAGAGTGCACTGGAACCACTCGGGATGCAGTGCAGTGAGTCCAGAGAGTGCACTGGCACCACTGGGGATGCAGTGCAGTGAGTCCAGAGAGTGCACTGGCACCACTGGGTATGCACTGCAGTTAGTCCATAGAGTGCACTGGCTCCACTGGGGATGCAGTGCAGTGACTCAAGAGAGTGCACAGGCACCACTGGGGATGCAGTGCAGTGAGTCCAGAGAGTGCACTGGCACTACTGGGGATGCAGTGCAGTGAGTGCAGAGAGTGCCCTGGCACCACTGGGGATGCAGTGCAGTGAGTCCAGAGAGTGCACTGGCACCACTGGGGATGCACTGCAGTGAGTCCAGAGAGTGTACTGGCACCATTAGGGATGCAGTGCAGTGAGTCCGGAGAGTGCACTGGCACCACTGGGGATGCAGTGCAGTGAGTCCAGAGAGTGGACTGGCACCACTGGGGATGCACTGCAGTGAGTCCAGAGAGTGCACTGTCAGCAATGGGGATGCAGTGCAGTGAGTCCAGAGAGTGCATTGTCAGCACTGGGGATGCAGTGCAGTGAGTCCAGAGAGTGCACTGGCACCACTGGGGATGCAGTGCAGTGAGTCCAGAGAATGCACTGGCACCACTGGGGATGCTCTGCAACGAGTCCAGAGAATGCACTGGAACTATTGGTGATGCAGTGCAGTGAATCGAAAGAGTGCACTGGCACCACTGGGGATGCAGTGCAGTGAGTCCAGAGAGAGCCCTGGCACCAATGGTGATGCAGTGCAGTGAGTCCAGAGAGTGCAGTGGCACCACTGGGGTTGCAGTGCAGTGAGTCCAGAGAGTGCACTGGCACCACAGGGGATGCAGTGCAGTTAGTCCAGAGAGTGCACTGGCACCACTGGGGATGCACTGCAGTGAGTCCAGAGAGTGCTCGGGGAACACTGGGGATGCAGTGCAGTGAGTGCAGAGAGTGCACTGGCACCACTGGGGATGCACTGCAGTGAGTCCAGAGAGTGCACTGGCACCACTGGGGATGCACTGCAGTGAGTCCAGAGAGTGTACTGGCACCACTGGGGATGCATTGCACTGAGAGCACAGAGTGCACAGGCACCGCAGGGGTTACACTGCAGTGAGCCCAGAGAGTGCACTGGTACCACTGGGGATGCAGTGCAGTGAGTCCAGAGAGTGCACTCGCACCACTGGGGATGCACTGCAGTGAGTCCAGAGAGTGCACTGGCACCACTGGGGATGCAGTGCAGTGACTCCAGAGACTGCACTGGCACCACTGGGGACGCAGTGCAGTGACTACAGAGAGTGCACTGGCACCATTGGGGATGCAGTGCACAGAGTCCAGAGAGTGCACTGGCACCACTGGGGATGCACTGCAGTGGTTCCAGAGAGTGCACTGGCACCACTGGGGATGCAGTGAAGTGAGTCCAGAGAGAGCACTGGCACCACTGGGGATGCACTGCAGTGAGTCCAGAGAGTGGACTGGCACCACATGGGATGCAGTGCAGTGACTCCAGAGAGTGCACTGGCACCACTGGGGATGCACTGCAGTGAGTCCAGAGAGTGCACTGGCACCACTGGGGATGCAGTGCAGTGAGTCCAGAGAGTGCACTGGCACCAGTGGGGAAGCAGTGCAGTGAGTCCAGAGAGTGCACTGGCACCACTGGGGATGCACTGCACTGAGTCCAGAGAGTGCACTGACACCACTGGGGATCCAATGCAGTGAGTCCAGAGAGTGCAATGGAACCACTGGGGATGCAGTGCAGTGAGTCCAGAGAGTGCACTGGCACTTCTGGGGATGCAGTGCAGTGAGTGCAGAGAGTGCACTGGCACAAAAGGGGATGCATTGCGGTGACTCCAGAAAGTGCACTGGCACCACTGGGGATGCACTGCAGTGAGTCCAGAGAGTGCACTGGCTCCACTGGGGATGCAGTGCAGTGAGTCCAGAGAGTACACTGGCACAACTGGGGATGCACTGCAGTGAGTCCCGAGAGTGTACTGGCACCACAGGGGATGCAGTGCAGTGAGTCCAGAGAGTGCACTGGCAATACTGGGGATGCAATGCAGTGAGTCCAGATAGTGCACTGGCACCACTGGGGATGCAGTGCAGTGAGTCCAGAGACTGCACTGGCACCACTGGGGTTTTAGTGCAGTGAGTCCAGAGAGTGCACTGGCCCCAATGGGGATGCAGTGCAGTGAGTCCAGAGAGTGCCCTGGCACCACTGGGGATGCAGTGAGTCCAGACAGTGCACTGGCACCACTGGGGATGCACTGCAGTGAGACCAGAGTGTTCTCTGGCACCACTGGGGATGCAGTTTAATGATTCCAGAGAGTGCACCGGCTCCAATGGCGATACATTGGAGTGAGTTCCGACAGTGCACTGGCACCACTGGGGATGCAGTGCCGTGAGTCCAGAGAGTGCACTGGCACCACTGGGGATGCAGTGCAGTGAGTCCAGAGAGTGCTCTGGCACCACTGAGCTACAGTGCAGTGAGTCCAGTAGTTGCACTGGCACCACTGTTGATGCAGTGCTGTGACTCCAGAGAGTGCACTGGCACCACTGGGGATGCAGTGCAGTGAGTCCTGAGAGTGCAAAGGCACCACAAGGGATGCACTGCAGTGAGTCCAGAGAGTTCACTGGCACCACTGGGGATGCAGTGCAGTGAGTCCAGAGAGTGCACTGTCAGCACTGGGGATGCAGTGCAGTGAGTCCAGAGAGTGCACTGGCACCACTGGGGATGCACTGCAGTGAGTCCAGAGAGTGCACTGGCACCACTGGGGATGCAGTGCAGTGACTCTAGAGCGTGCACTGGCACCAAAGGGGATGCAGTGCAGTGAGTCCAGAGAGTGCACTGGCACAAAAGGGGATGCACTGCAGTGAGTCCAGAGAGTGCACTGGCACCACTGGGGATGCAGTGCAGTGAGTCCAGAGAGTGCAGTGGCACCACTGGGGATGCACTGCAGTGAGTCCAGAGAGTGCAGTGGCACCACTGGGGAAGCAGTGCACTGAGTCCAGAGAGTACACTGGCACCACTGGGGATGCACTGCAGTGAGTCCAGAGAGTGCACTGGCACCACTGGGAATGCAGTGCAGTGAGTCCAGAGAGGGCACTGGCACCACTGGGGATGGACTGCAGTGACTCCAGAGACTGCGCTGGCACCAATGGGGATGCACTGCACTGAGTCCAGAGAATGCATTGGCACCACTGGGGATGCAGTGCAGTGACTCGAAAGAGTGCACTGGCACCACTGGGGATGCACTGCAGTGAGTCCGGAGAGTGCCCTGGCACCAATGGTGATGCAGTGCAGTGATCCAGAGAGTGCACTGGAACCACTCGGGATGCAGTGCAGTGAGTCCAGAGAGTGCACTGGCACCACTGGGGATGCAGTGCAGTGAGTCCAGAGAGTGCACTGGCACCACTGGGTATGCAGTGCAGTTAGTCCATAGAGTGCACTGGCTCCACTGGGGATGCAGTGCAGTGACTCAAGAGAGTGCACAGGCACCACTGGGGATGCAGTGCAGTGAGTCCAGAGAGTGCACTGGCACTACTGGGGATGCACTGCAGTGATTCCAGAGAGTGCACTGGCACCACTGGGGATGCACTGCAGTGAGTCCAGAGAGTGCAATGGCACCACTGGGGATGCACCTCGGTGAGTCCAGAGAGTGCTCTGGGAACACCGGGGATGCAGTGCAGTGAGTGCAGAGTGCCCTGGCACCACTGGGGATGCAGTGCAGTGAGTCCAGAGAGTGCACTGGCACCACTGGGGATGCACTGCAGTGAGTCCAGAGAGTGTACTGGCTCCATTAGGGATGCAGTGCAGTGAGTCCGGAGAGTGCACTGGCACCAATGGTGATGCAGTGCAGTGATCCAGAGAGTGCACTGGCACCACTGGGGATGCAGTGCAGTGAGTCCAGAGAGTGGACTGGCACCACTGGGGATGCACTGCAGTGAGTCCAGAGAGTGCACTGTCAGCAATGGGGATGCAGTGCAGTGAGTCCAGAGAGTGCATTGTCAGCACTGGGGATGCAGTGCAGTGAGTCCAGAGAGTGCACTGGCAGCACTGGGGATGCAGTGCAGTGAGTCCAGAGAGTGCACTGGCACCACTGGGGATGCACTGCAACGAGTCCAGAGAATGCACTGGAACTATTGGTGATGCAGTGCAGTGAATCGAAAGAGTGCACTGGCACCACTGGGGATGCAGTGCAGTGAGTCCAGAGAGAGCCCTGGCACCAATGGTGATGCAGTGCAGTGAGTCCAGAGAGAGCCCTGGCACCAATGGTGATGCAGTGCAGTGAGTCCAGAGAGTGCACTGGCACCACAGGGGATGCAGTGCAGTGAGTCCAGAGACTGCACTGGCACCACTGGTGATGCAGTGCAGTGAGTCCAGAGAGTGCACTGGCACCACTGGGGATGCACTGCAGTGACTCGAAAGAGTGCACTGGCACCACTGCGGATGCACTGCAGTGAGTCCGGAGAGTGCCCTGGCACCAAAGTTGATGCAGTGCAGTGAGTCCAGAGAGTGCAGTGGCACCATTGGGGATGCAGTGCAGTGAGTCCAGAGAGTGCACTGGCACCACTGGTGATGCAATGCAGTGAGTCCAGAGAGTGCACTGGCACCACTGGGGATGAAGTGCCGTGAGTCCAGAGAGTGCACTGGCACCTCTGGGGATGCAGTGCAGTGAGTCCAGAGAGTGCACTGGCACCACTGGGGATGCCCTGCAGTGAGTCCAGAGAGTGCACTGGCACCACTGGGGATGCACTGCAGTGAGTCCAGAGACTACACTGGCACCACTGTTGATGCAGTGCTGTGACTCCAGAGAGTGCACTGGCACCACTGGGGATGCAGTTCAGTGAGTCCTGAGAGTGCAAAGGCACCACAAGGGATGCACTGCAGTGAGTCCAGAGAGTTCACTGGCACCACTGGGGATGCAGTGCAGTGAGTCCAGAGAGTGCACTGTCAGCACTGGGGATGCAGTGCAGTGAGTCCAGAGAGTGCACTGGCACCACTGGGGATGCACTGCAGTGAGTCCAGAGAGTGCACTGGCACCACTGGGGATGCAGTGCAGTGACTCTAGAGCGTGCACTGGCACCAAAGGGGATGCAGTGCAGTGAGTCCAGAGAGTGCACTGGCACAAAAGGGGATGCACTGCAGTGAGTCCAGAGAGTGCACTGGCACAAAAGGGGATGCACTGCAGTGAGTCCAGAGAGTACACTGGCACCACTGGGGATGCAGTGCAGTGAGTCCAGAGAGTGCACTGGCACCACTGGGAATGCAGTGCAGTGAGTCCAGAGAGGGCACTGGCACCACTGGGGATGGACTGCAGTGACTCCAGAGACTGCGCTGGCACCAATGGGGATGCACTGCACTGAGTCCAGAGAATGCATTGGCACCACTGGGGATGCAGTGCAGTGACTCGAAAGAGTGCACTGGCACCACTGGGGATGCACTGCAGTGAGTCCGGAGAGTGCCCTGGCACCAATGGTGATGCAGTGCAGTGATCCAGAGAGTGCACTGGAACCACTCGGGATGCAGTGCAGTGAGTCCAGAGAGTGCACTGGCACCACTGGGGATGCAGTGCAGTGAGTCCAGAGAGTGCACTGGCACCACTGGGTATGCAGTGCAGTTAGTCCATAGAGTGCACTGGCTCCACTGGGGATGCAGTGCAGTGACTCAAGAGAGTGCACAGGCACCACTGGGGATGCAGTGCAGTGAGTCCAGAGAGTGCACTGGCACTACTGGGGATGCACTGCAGTGAGTCCAGAGAGTGCACTGGCACCACTGGGGATGCAGTGCAGTGAGTCCAGAGAGTGCAATGGCACCACTGGGGATGCACCTCGGTGAGTCCAGAGAGTGCTCTGGGAACACCGGGGATGCAGTGCAGTGAGTGCAGAGTGCCCTGGCACCACTGGGGATGCAGTGCAGTGAGTCCAGAGAGTGCACTGGCACCACTGGGGATGCACTGCAGTGAGTCCAGAGAGTGTACTGGCACCATTAGGGATGCAGTGCAGTGAGTCCGGAGAGTGCACTGGCACCACTGGGGATGCAGTGCAGTGAGTCCAGAGAGTGCACTGGCACCAGTGGGGATGCACTGCAGTGAGTCCACAGAGTGCACTGGCACCACTGGGGATGCACTGCAGTGAGTCCAGAGAGTGCATTGTCAGCACTGGGGATGCAGTGCAGTGAGTCCAGAGAGTGCACTGGCACCACTGGGGATGAAGTGCAGTGAGTCCAGAGAGTGCACTGGCACCACTGGGGATGCACTGCAACGAGTCCAGAGAATGCACTGGAACTATTGGTGATGCAGTGCAGTGAATCGAAAGAGTGCACTGGCACCACTGGGGATGCAGTGCAGTGAGTCCAGAGAGAGCCCTGGCACCAATGGTGATGCAGTGCAGTGAGTCCAGAGAGAGCCCTGGCACCAATGGTGAAGCAGTGCAGTGAGTCCAGAGAGTGCACTGGCACCACTGGGGATGCAGTGCAGTGAGTGCAGAGAGTGCACTGGCACCACTGGGGATGCAGTGCAGTGAGTCCAGAGAGTGCACTGGCACCACTGGGGATGCACTGCAGTGACTCGAAAGAGTGCACTGGCACCACTGCGGATGCACTGCAGTGAGTCCGGAGAGTGCCCTGGCACCAAAGGTGATGCAGTGCAGTGAGTCCAGAGAGTGCAGTGGCACCATTGGGGATGCAGTGCAGTGAGTCCAGAGAGTGCACTGGCACCACTGGGGATGCAATGCAGTGAGTCCAGAGAGTGCACTGGCACCACTGGGGATGAAGTGCAGTGAGTCCAGAGAGTGCACTGGCACCTCTGGGGATGCAGTGCAGTGAGTCCAGAGAGTGCACTGGCACCACTGGGGATGCCCTGCAGTGAGTCCAGAGAGTGCACTGGCACCACTGGGGATGCACTGCAGTGAGTCCAGAGAGTGCACTGGCATCACTGGGGATGCAGTGCAGTGACTCCAGAGAGTGAACAGGCACCACTGGGGATGCACTGCAGTGAGTCCAGAGAGTGCAGTGGCACCACTGGTGATGCAGTGCAGTGAGTCCAGAGAGTGCACTGGCACCACTGGGGATGCACTGCAGTGAGTCCAGAGAGTGCACTGGCACCATTGGGGTTGCAGTGCAGTGACTCTAGAGAGTGCACTGGCACCACTGGGGATGCACTGCAGTGAGTCCAGAGAGTGCACTGGCACCACTGGGGATGCACTGCAGTGAGTCCAGAGAGTGCACTGGCACCACTGGGGATGCAGTGCAGTGAGTCCAGAGAGTGCACTGGCACCACTGGGGATGCACTGCAGTGAGTCCAGAGAGTGCACTGGCACCACTGGGGATGCACTGCAGTGAGTCCAGAGAGTGCTCGGGGAACACTGGGGATGCAGTGCAGTGAGTGCAGAGAGTGCACTGGCACCACTGGGGATGCAGTGCAGTGAGTCCAGAGAGTGCACTGGCACCACTGGGGATGCACTGCAGTGACTCGAAAGAGTGCACTGGCACCACTGCGGATGCACTGCAGTGAGTCCGGAGAGTGCCCTGGCACCAATGGTGATGCACTGCAGTGAGTCCAGAGAGTGCAGTGGCACCACTGGGGATGCAGTGCAGTGAGTCCAGAGAGTGCACTGGCACCACTGGGGATGAAGTGCAGTGAGTCCAGAGAGTGCACTGGCACCTCTGGGGATGCAGTGCAGTGAGTCCAGAGAGTGCACTGGCACCACTGGGGATGCACTGCAGTGAGTCCAGAGAGTGCACTGGCACCACTGGGGATGCACTGCAGTGAGTCCAGAGAGTGCACTAGCAGCACTGGGGATGCAGTGCAGTGACTCCAGAGAGTGCACTGGCACCACTGGGGATGCACTGCAGTGAGTCCAGAGAGTGCAGTGGCACCACTGGTGTTGCAGTGCAGTGAGTGCAGAGAGTGCACTGGCACCACTGGGGATGCACTGCAGTGAGTCCAGAGAGTGCACTGGCACCACTGGGGATGCACTGCAGTGACTTAAAAGAGTGCACTGGCACCACTGCGGATGCACTGCAGTGAGTCCGGAGAGTGCACTGGCACCAATGGTGATGCAGTGCAGTGAGTCCAGAGAGTGCAGTGGCACCACTGGGGATGCAGTGCAGTGAGTCCAGAGAGTGCACTGGCACCACTGGGGATGCAATGCAGTGAGTCCAGAGAGTGCACTGGCACCACTGGGGATGCACTGCAGTGACTCGAAAGAGTGCACTGGCACCACTGCGGATGCACTGCAGTGAGTCTGGAGAGTGCCCTGGCACCAATGGTGATGCAGTGCAGTGAGTCCAGAGAGTGCAGTGACACCACTGGGGATGCAGTGCAGTGAGTCCAGAGAGTGCACTGGCACCACTGGGGATGCAATGCAGTGAGTCCAGAGAGTGCACTGGCACCACTGGGGATGAAGTGCAGTGAGTCCAGAGAGTGCACTGGCACCACTGGGGATGCAGTGCAGTGAGTCCAGAGAGTGCACTGGCACCAGTGGGGATGCACTGCAGTGAGTCCAGAAAGTGCACTGGCACCACTGGGGATGCACTGCAGTGAGTCCAGAGAGTGCACTGGCACCGCTGGTGATGCAGTGCAGTGAGTCCAGAGAGTACACTGGCACCACTGGGGATGCACTGCAGTGAGTCCAGAGAGTGCACTGGCACCACTGGGGATGCACTGCAGTGATTCCAGAGAGTGTATTGGCTCCATTAGGGATGCAGTGCAGTGAGTCCGGAGAGTGCACTGGCACCACTGGGGATGCAGTGCAGTGAGTCCAGAGAGTGGACTGGCACCACTGGGGATGCACTGCAGTGAGTCCAGAGAGTGCACTGTCAGCAATGGGGATGCAGTGCAGTGAGTCCAGAGAGTGCATTGTCAGCACTGGGGATGCAGTGCAGTGAGTCCAGAGAGTGCACTGGCACCACTGGGGATGCAGTGCAGTGAGTCCAGAGAGTGCACTGGCACCACTGGGGATGCACTGCAACGAGTCCAGAGAATGCACTGGAACTATTGGTGATGCAGTGCAGTGAATCGAAAGAGTGCACTGGCACCACTGGGGATGCAGTGCAGTGAGTCCAGAGAGAGCCCTGGCACCAATGGTGATGCAGTGCAGTGAGTCCAGAGAGAGCCCTGGCACCAATGGTGATGCAGTGCAATGAGTCCAGAGAGTGCACTGGCACCACAGGGGATGCAGTGCAGTGAGTCCAGAGAGTACACTGGCACCACTGGGGATGCAGTGCAGTGAGTCCAGAGAGTGCACTGGCACCACTGGGGATGCACTGCAGTGACTCGAAAGAGTGCACTGGCACCACTGGGGATGCACTGCAGTGAGTCCGGAGAGTGCCCTGGCACCAAAGTTGATGCAGTGCAGTGAGTCCAGAGAGTGCAGTGGCACCATTGGGGATGCAGTGCAGTGAGTCCAGAGAGTGCACTGGCACCACTGGGGATGCAATGCAGTGAGTCCAGAGAGTGCACTGGCACCACTGGGGATGAAGTGCAGTGAGTCCAGAGAGTGCACTGGCACCTCTGGGGATGCAGTGCAGTGAGTCCAGAGAGTGCACTGGCACCACTGGGGATGCCCTGCAGTGAGTCCAGAGAGTGCACTGGCACCACTGGGGATGCACTGCAGTGAGTCCAGAGACTACACTGGCACCACTGTTGATGCAGTGCTGTGACTGCAGAGAGTGCACTGGCACCACTGGGGATGCAGTGCAGTGAGTCCTGAGAGTGCAAAGGCACCACAAGGGATGCACTGCAGTGAGTCCAGAGAGTTCACTGGCACCACTGGGGATGCAGTGCAGTGAGTCCAGAGAGTGCACTGTCAGCACTGGGGATGCAGTGCAGTGAGTCCAGAGAGTGCACTGGCACCACTGGGGATGCACTGCAGTGAGTCCAGAGAGTGCACTGGCACCACTGGGGATGCAGTGCAGTGACTCTAGAGCGTGCACTGGCACCAAAGGGGATGCAGTGCAGTGAGTCCAGAGAGTGCACTGGCACAAAAGGGGATGCACTGCAGTGAGTCCAGAGAGTGCACTGGCACCACTGGGGATGCAGTGCAGTGAGTCCAGAGAGTGCACTGGCACCACTGGGAATGCAGTGCAGTGAGTCCAGAGAGGGCACTGGCACCACTGGGGATGGACTGCAGTGACTCCAGAGACTGCGCTGGCACCAATGGGGATGCACTGCACTGAGTCCAGAGAATGCATTGGCACCACTGGGGATGCAGTGCAGTGACTCGAAAGAGTGCACTGGCACCACTGGGGATGCAGTGCAGTGAGTCCGGAGAGTGCCCTGGCACCAATGGTGATGCAGTGCAGTGATCCAGAGAGTGCACTGGAACCACTCGGGATGCAGTGCAGTGAGTCCAGAGAGTGCACTGGCACCACTGGGGATGCAGTGCAGTGAGTCCAGAGAGTGCACTGGCACCACTGGGTATGCAGTGCAGCTAGTCCATAGAGTGCACTGGCTCCAGTGGGGATGCAGTGCAGTGACTCAAGAGAGTGCACAGGCACCACTGGGGATGCAGTGCAGTGAGTCCAGAGAGTGCACTGGCACTACTGGGGATGCACTGCAGTGATTCCAGAGAGTGCACTGGCACCACTGGGGATGCAGTGCAGTGAGTCCAGAGAGTGCAATGGCACCACTGGGGATGCACCTCGGTGAGTCCAGAGAGTGCTCTGGGAACACCGGGGATGCAGTGCAGTGAGTGCAGAGTGCCCTGGCACCACTGGGGATGCAGTGCAGTGAGTCCAGAGAGTGCACTGGCACCACTGGGGATGCAGTGCAGTGAGTCCAGAGAGTGTACTGGCACCATTAGGGATGCAGTGCAGTGAGTCCGGAGAGTGCACTGGCACCACTGGGGATGCAGTGCAGTGAGTCCAGAGAGTGCACTGGCACCAGTGGGGATGCACTGCAGTGAGTCCACAGAGTGCACTGGCACCACTGGGGATGCACTGCAGTGAGTCCAGAGAGTGCATTGTCAGCACTGGGGATGCAGTGCAGTGAGTCCAGAGAGTGCACTGGCACCACTGGGGATGCAGTGCAGTGAGTCCAGAGAGTGCACTGGCACCACTGGGGATGCACTGCAACGAGTCCAGAGAATGCACTGGAACTATTGGTGATGCAGTGCAGTGAATCGAAAGAGTGCACTGGCACCACTGGGGATGCAGTGCAGTGAGTCCAGAGAGAGCCCTGGCACCAATGGTGATGCAGTGCAGTGAGTCCAGAGAGAGCCCTGGCACCAATGGTGAAGCAGTGCAGTGAGTCCAGAGAGTGCACTGGCACCACTGGGGATGCAGTGCAGTGAGTGCAGAGAGTGCACTGGCACCACTGGGGATGCAGTGCAGTGAGTCCAGAGAGTGCACTGGCACCACTGGGGATGCACTGCAGTGACTCGAAAGAGTGCACTGGCACCACTGCGGATGCACTGCAGTGAGTCCGGAGAGTGCCCTGGCACCAAAGGTGATGCAGTGCAGTGAGTCCAGAGAGTGCAGTGGCACCATTGGGGATGCAGTGCAGTGAGTCCAGAGAGTGCACTGGCACCACTGGGGATGCAATGCAGTGAGTCCAGAGAGTGCACTGGCACCACTGGGGATGAAGTGCAGTGAGTCCAGAGAGTGCACTGGCACCTCTGGGGATGCAGTGCAGTGAGTCCAGAGAGTGCACTGGCACCACTGGGGATGCCCTGCAGTGAGTCCAGAGAGTGCACTGGCACCACTGGGGATGCACTGCAGTGAGTCCAGAGAGTGCACTGGCATCACTGGGGATGCAGTGCAGTGACTCCAGAGAGTGAACTGGCACCACTGGGGATGCAGTGCAGTGAGTCCAGAGAGTGCACTGGCACCACTGGGGATGCAATGCAGTGAGTCCAGAGAGTGCACTGGCACCACTGGGGATGCAGTGCAGTGAGTCCAGAGAGTGCACTGGCACCACTGGGGATGCAATGCAGTGAGTCCAGAGAGTGCACTGGCACCACTGGGGATGCACTGCAGTGACTCGAAAGAGTGCACTGGCACCACTGCGGATGCACTGCAGTGAGTCTGGAGAGTGCCCTGGCACCAATGGTGATGCAGTGCAGTGAGTCCAGAGAGTGCAGTGACACCACTGGGGATGCAGTGCAGTGAGTCCAGAGAGTGCACTGGCACCACTGGGGATGCAATGCAGTGAGTCCAGAGAGTGCACTGGCACCACTGGGGATGAAGTGCAGTGAGTCCAGAGAGTGCACTGGCACCACTGGGGATGCAGTGCAGTGAGTCCAGAGAGTGCACTGGCACCAGTGGGGATGCACTGCAGTGAGTCCAGAAAGTGCACTGGCACCACTGGGGATGCACTGCAGTGAGTCCAGAGTGTGCACTGGCACCGCTGGTGATGCAGTGCAGTGAGTCCAGAGAGTACACTGGCACCACTGGGGATGCACTGCAGTGAGTCCAGAGAGTGCACTGGCACCACTGGGGATGCACTGCAGTGATTCCAGAGAGTGTATTGGCTCCATTAGGGATGCAGTGCAGTGAGTCCGGAGAGTGCACTGGCACCACTGGGGATGCAGTGCAGTGAGTCCAGAGAGTGGACTGGCACCACTGGGGATGCACTGCAGTGAGTCCAGAGAGTGCACTGTCAGCAATGGGGATGCAGTGCAGTGAGTCCAGAGAGTGCATTGTCAGCACTGGGGATGCAGTGCAGTGAGTCCAGAGAGTGCACTGGCACCACTGGGGATGCAGTGCAGTGAGTCCAGAGAGTGCACTGGCACCACTGGGGATGCACTGCAACGAGTCCAGAGAATGCACTGGAACTATTGGTGATGCAGTGCAGTGAATCGAAAGAGTGCACTGGCACCACTGGGGATGCAGTGCAGTGAGTCCAGAGAGAGCCCTGGCACCAATGGTGATGCAGTGCAGTGAGTCCAGAGAGAGCCCTGGCACCAATGGTGATGCAGTGCAGTGAGTCCAGAGAGTGCACTGGCACCACAGGGGATGCAGTGCAGTGAGTCCAGAGAGTGCACTGGCACCACTGGGGATGCAGTGCAGTGAGTCCAGAGAGTGCACTGGCACCACTGGGGATGCACTGCAGTGACTCGAAAGAGTGCACTGGCACCACTGCGGATGCACTGCAGTGAGTCCGGAGAGTGCCCTGGCACCAAAGTTGATGCAGTGCAGTGAGTCCAGAGAGTGCAGTGGCACCATTGGGGATGCAGTGCAGTGAGTCCAGAGAGTGCACTGGCACCACTGGGGATGCAATGCAGTGAGTCCAGAGAGTGCACTGGCACCACTGGGGATGAAGTGCAGTGAGTCCAGAGAGTGCACTGGCACCTCTGGGGATGCAGTGCAGTGAGTCCAGAGAGTGCACTGGCACCACTGGGGATGCCCTGCAGTGAGTCCAGAGAGTGCACTGGCACCACTGGGGATGCACTGCAGTGAGTCCAGAGACTACACTGGCACCACTGTTGATGCAGTGCTGTGACTCCAGAGAGTGCACTGGCACCACTGGGGATGCAGTGCAGTGAGTCCTGAGAGTGCAAAGGCACCACAAGGGATGCACTGCAGTGAGTCCAGAGAGTTCACTGGCACCACTGGGGATGCAGTGCAGTGAGTCCAGAGAGTGCACTGTCAGCACTGGGGATGCAGTGCAGTGAGTCCAGAGAGTGCACTGGCACCAGTGGGGATGCACTGCAGTGAGTCCAGAGAGTGCACTGGCACCACTGGGGATGCAGTGCAGTGACTCTAGAGCGTGCACTGGCACCAAAGGGGATGCAGTGCAGTGAGTCCAGAGAGTGCACTGGCACAAAAGGGGATGCACTGCAGTGAGTCCAGAGAGTGCACTGGCACCACTGGGGATGCAGTGCAGTGAGTCCAGAGAGTGCACTGGCACCACTGGGGATGCACTGCAGTGAGTCCAGAGAGTGCAGTGGCACCACTGGGGAAGCAGTGCACTGAGTCCAGAGAGTACACTGGCACCACTGGGGATGCAGTGCAGTGAGTCCAGAGAGTGCACTGGCACCACTGGGGATGCAGTGCAGTGAGTCCAGAGAGGGCACTGGCACCACTGGGGATGGACTGCAGTGACTCCAGAGACTGCGCTGGCACCAATGGGGATGCACTGCACTGAGTCCAGAGAATGCATTGGCACCACTGGGGATGCAGTGCAGTGACTCGAAAGAGTGCACTGGCACCACTGGGGATGCACTGCAGTGAGTCCGGAGAGTGCCCTGGCACCAATGGTGATGCAGTGCAGTGATCCAGAGAGTGCACTGGAACCACTCGGGATGCAGTGCAGTGAGTCCAGAGAGTGCACTGGCACCACTGGGGATGCAGTGCAGTGAGTCCAGAGAGTGCACTGGCACCACTGGGTATGCAGTGCAGTTAGTCCATAGAGTGCACTGGCTCCAGTGGGGATGCAGTGCAGTGACTCAAGAGAGTGCACAGGCACCACTGGGGATGCAGTGCAGTGAGTCCAGAGAGTGCACTGGCACTACTGGGGATGCACTGCAGTGATTCCAGAGAGTGCACTGGCACCACTGGGGATGCAGTGCAGTGAGTCCAGAGAGTGCAATGGCACCACTGGGGATGCACCTCGGTGAGTCCAGAGAGTGCTCTGGGAACACCGGGGATGCAGTGCAGTGAGTGCAGAGTGCCCTGGCACCACTGGGGATGCAGTGCAGTGAGTCCAGAGAGTGCACTGGCACCACTGGGGATGCAGTGCAGTGAGTCCAGAGAGTGTACTGGCACCATTAGGGATGCAGTGCAGTGAGTCCGGAGAGTGCACTGGCACCACTGGGGATGCAGTGCAGTGAGTCCAGAGAGTGCACTGGCACCAGTGGGGATGCACTGCAGTGAGTCCACAGAGTGCACTGGCACCACTGGGGATGCACTGCAGTGAGTCCAGAGAGTGCATTGTCAGCACTGGGGATGCAGTGCAGTGAGTCCAGAGAGTGCACTGGCACCACTGGGGATGCAGTGCAGTGAGTCCAGAGAGTGCACTGGCACCATTGGGGATGCACTGCAACGAGTCCAGAGAATGCACTGGAACTATTGGTGATGCAGTGCAGTGAATCGAAAGAGTGCACTGGCACCACTGGTGATGCAGTGCAGTGAGTCCAGAGAGAGCCCTGGCACCAATGGTGATGCAGTGCAGTGAGTCCAGAGAGAGCCCTGGCACCAATGGTGAAGCAGTGCAGTGAGTCCAGAGAGTACACTGGCACCACTGGGGATGCAGTGCAGTGAGTGCAGAGAGTGCACTGGCACCACTGGGGATGCAGTGCAGTGAGCCCAGAGAGTGCACTGGCACCACTGGGGATGCACTGCAGTGACTCGAAAGAGTGCACTGGCACCACTGCGGATGCACTGCAGTGAGTCCGGAGAGTGCCCTGGCACCAAAGGTGATGCAGTGCAGTGAGTCCAGAGAGTGCAGTGGCACCATTGGGGATGCAGTGCAGTGAGTCCAGAGAGTGCACTGGCACCACTGGGGATGCAATGCAGTGAGTCCAGAGAGTGCACTGGCACCACTGGGGATGAAGTGCAGTGAGTCCAGAGAGTGCACTGGCACCTCTGGGGATGCAGTGCAGTGAGTCCAGAGAGTGCACTGGCACCACTGGGGATGCCCTGCAGTGAGTCCAGAGAGTGCACTGGCACCACTGGGGATGCACTGCAGTGAGTCCAGAGAGTGCACTGGCATCACTGGGGATGCAGTGCAGTGACTCCAGAGAGTGAACTGGCACCACTGGGGATGCACTGCAGTGAGTCCAGAGAGTGCAGTGGCACCACTGGGGATGCAGTGCAGTGAGTCCAGAGAGTGCTCGGGGAACACTGGGGATGCAGTGCAGTGAGTCCAGAGAGTGCACTGGCACCACTGGGGATGCACTGCAGTGAGTCCAGAGAGTGCACTGGCACCACTGGGGATGAACTGCAGTGAGTCCAGAGAGTGCACTAGCAGCACTGGGGATGCAGTGCAGTGACTCCAGAGAGTGCACTGGCACCACTGGGGATGCACTGCAGTGAGTCCAGAGAGTGCAGTGGCACCACTGGTGTTGCAGTGCAGTGAGTGCAGAGAGTGCACTGGCACCACTGGGGATGCACTGCAGTGAGTCCAGAGAGTGCACTGGCACCACTGGGGATGCACTGCAGTGACTTAAAAGAGTGCACTGGCACCACTGCGGATGCACTGCAGTGAGTCCGGAGAGTGCACTGGCACCAATGGTGATGCAGTGCAGTGAGTCCAGAGAGTGCAGTGGCACCACTGGGGATGCAGTGCAGTGAGTCCAGAGAGTGCACTGGCACCACTGGGGATGCAATGCAGTGAGTCCAGAGAGTGCACTGGCACCACTGGGGATGAAGTGCAGTGAGTCCAGAGAGTGCACTGGCACCACTGGGGATGCAGTGCAGTGAGTCCAGAGAGTGCACTGGCACCAGTGGGGATGCACTGCAGTGAGTCCAGAAAGTGCACTGGCACCACTGGGGATGCACTGCAGTGAGTCCAGAGAGTGCACTGGCACCGCTGGTGATGCAGTGCAGTGAGTCCAGAGAGTACACTGGCACCACTGGGGATGCACTGCAGTGAGTCCAGAGAGTGCACTGGCACCACTGGGGATGCACTGCAGTGAGTCCAGAGAGTGTACTGGCACCACTGGAGATGAAGTGCAGTGAGTCCAGAGAGTGCACTGGCACCACTGGGGATGCAGTGCAGTGAGTCCAGAGAGTGCACTGGCACCAGTGGGGATGCACTGCAGTGAGTCCAGAAAGTGCACTGGCACCGCTGGTGATGCAGTGCAGTGAGTCCAGAGAGTACACTGGCACCACTGGGGATGCACTGCAGTGAGTCCAGAGAGTGCACTGGCACCGCTGGTGATGCAGTGCAGTGAGTCCAGAGAGTACACTGGCACCACTGGGGATGCACTGCAGTGAGTCCAGAGAGTGCACTGGCACCACTGGGGATGCACTGCAGTGAGTCCAGAGAGTGTACTGGCTCCATTAGGGATGCAGTGCAGTGAGTCCGGAGAGTGCACTGGCACCACTGGGGATGCAGTGCAGTGAGTCCAGAGAGTGGACTGGCACCACTGGGGATGCACTGCAGTGAGTCCAGAGAGTGCACTGTCAGCAATGGGGATGCAGTGCAGTGAGTCCAGAGAGTGCATTGTCAGCACTGGGGATGCAGTGCAGTGAGTCCAGAGAGTGCACTGGCACCACTGGGGATGCAGTGCAGTGAGTCCAGAGAGTGCACTGGCACCACTGGGGATGCACTGCAACGAGTCCAGAGAATGCACTGGAACTATTGGTGATGCAGTGCAGTGAATCGAAAGAGTGCACTGGCACCACTGGGGATGCAGTGCGGTGAGTCCAGAGAGAGCCCTGGCACCAATGGTGATGCAGTGCAGTGAGTCCAGAGAGAGCCCTGGCACCAATGGTGATGCAGTGCAGTGAGTCCAGAGAGTGCACTGGCACCACAGGGGATGCAGTGCAGTGAGTCCAGAGACTGCACTGGCACCACTGGGGATGCAGTGCAGTGAGTCCAGAGAGTGCACTGGCACCACTGGGGATGCACTGCAGTGACTCGAAAGAGTGCACTGGCACCACTGCGGATGCACTGCAGTGAGTCCGGAGAGTGCCCTGGCACCAAAGTTGATGCAGTGCAGTGAGTCCAGAGAGTGCAGTGGCACCATTGGGGATGCAGTGCAGTGAGTCCAGAGAGTGCACAGGCACCACTGGGGATGCAATGCAGTGAGTCCAGAGAGTGCACTGGCACCACTGGGGATGAAGTGCAGTGAGTCCAGAGAGTGCACTGGCACCTCTGGGGATGCAGTGCAGTGAGTCCAGAGAGTGCACTGGCACCACTGGGGATGCCCTGCAGTGAGTCCAGAGAGTGCACTGGCACCACTGGGGATGCACTGCAGTGAGTCCAGAGACTACACTGGCACCACTGTTGATGCAGTGCTGTGACTCCAGAGAGTGCACTGGCACCACTGGGGATGCAGTGCAGTGAGTCCTGAGAGTGCAAAGGCACCACAAGGGATGCACTGCAGTGAGTCCAGAGAGTTCACTGGCACCACTGGGGATGCAGTGCAGTGAGTCCAGAGAGTGCACTGTCAGCACTGGGGATGCAGTGCAGTGAGTCCAGAGAGTGCACTGGCACCACTGGGGATGCAGTGCAGTGAGTCCAGAGAGTGCACTGGCACCACTGGGGATGCAGTGCAGTGACTCTAGAGCGTGCACTGGCACCAAAGGGGATGCAGTGCAGTGAGTCCAGAGAGTGCACTGGCACAAAAGGGGATGCACTGCAGTGAGTCCAGAGAGTGCACTGGCACCACTGGGGATGCAGTGCAGTGAGTCCAGAGAGTGCACTGGCACCACTGGGGATGCACTGCAGTGAGTCCAGAGAGTGCAGTGGCACCACTGGGGAAGCAGTGCACTGAGTCCAGAGAGTGCACTGGCACCACTGGGGATGCAGTGCAGTGAGTCCAGAGAGTGCACTGGCACCACTGGGAATGCAGTGCAGTGAGTCCAGAGAGGGCACTGGCACCACTGGGGATGGACTGCAGTGACTCCAGAGACTGCGCTGGCACCAATGGGGATGCACTGCACTGAGTCCAGAGAATGCATTGGCACCACTGGGGATGCAGTGCAGTGACTCGAAAGAGTGCACTGGCACCACTGGGGATGCACTGCAGTGAGTCCGGAGAGTGCCCTGGCACCAATGGTGATGCAGTGCAGTGATCCAGAGAGTGCACTGGAACCACTCGGGATGCAGTGCAGTGAGTCCAGAGAGTGCACTGGCACCACTGGGGATGCAGTGCAGTGAGTCCAGAGAGTGCACTGGCACCACTGGGTATGCAGTGCAGTTAGTCCATAGAGTGCACTGGCTCCAGTGGGGATGCAGTGCAGTGACTCAAGAGAGTGCACAGGCACCACTGGGGATGCAGTGCAGTGAGTCCAGAGAGTGCACTGGCACTACTGGGGATGCACTGCAGTGATTCCAGAGAGTGCACTGGCACCACTGGGGATGCAGTGCAGTGAGTCCAGAGAGTGCAATGGCACCACTGGGGATGCACCTCGGTGAGTCCAGAGAGTGCTCTGGGAACACCGGGGATGCAGTGCAGTGAGTGCAGAGTGCCCTGGCACCACTGGGGATGCAGTGCAGTGAGTCCAGAGAGTGCACTGGCACCACTGGGGATGCAGTGCAGTGAGTCCAGAGAGTGTACTGGCACCATTAGGGATGCAGTGCAGTGAGTCCGGAGAGTGCACTGGCACCACTGGGGATGCAGTGCAGTGAGTCCAGAGAGTGCACTGGCACCACTGGGGATGCACTGCAGTGAGTCCACAGAGTGCACTGGCACCACTGGGGATGCACTGCAGTGAGTCCAGAGAGTGCATTGTCAGCACTGGGGATGCAGTGCAGTGAGTCCAGAGAGTGCACTGGCACCACTGGGGATGCAGTGCAGTGAGTCCAGAGAGTGCACTGGCACCACTGGGGATGCACTGCAACGAGTCCAGAGAATGCACTGGAACTATTGGTGATGCAGTGCAGTGAATCGAAAGAGTGCACTGGCACCACTGGGGATGCAGTGCAGTGAGTCCAGAGAGAGCCCTGGCACCAATGGTGATGCAGTGCAGTGAGTCCAGAGAGAGCCCTGGCACCAATGGTGAAGCAGTGCAGTGAGTCCAGAGAGTGCACTGGCACCACTGGGGATGCAGTGCAGTGAGTGCAGAGAGTGCACTGGCACCACTGGGGATGCAGTGCAGTGAGTCCAGAGAGTGCACTGGCACCACTGGGGATGCACTGCAGTGACTCGAAAGAGTGCACTGGCACCACTGCGGATGCACTGCACTGAGTCCGGAGAGTGCCCTGGCACCAAAGGTGATGCAGTGCAGTGAGTCCAGAGAGTGCACTGGCACCACTGGGGATGCAATGCAGTGAGTCCAGAGAGTGCACTGGCACCACTGGGGATGAAGTGCAGTGAGTCCAGAGAGTGCACTGGCACCTCTGGGGATGCAGTGCAGTGAGTCCAGAGAGTGCACTGGCACCACTGGGGATGCCCTGCAGTGAGTCCAGAGAGTGCACTGGCACCACTGGGGATGCACTGCAGTGAGTCCAGAGAGTGCACTGGCATCACTGGGGATGCAGTGCAGTGACTCCAGAGAGTGAACTGGCACCACTGGGGATGCACTGCAGTGAGTCCAGAGAGTGCAGTGGCACCACTGGTGATGCAGTGCAGTGAGTCCAGAGAGTGCACTGGCACCACTGGGGATGCACTGCAGTGAGTCCAGAGAGTGCACTGGCACCATTGGGGATGCAGTGCAGTGACTCTAGAGAGTGCACTGGCACCACTGGGGATGCACTGCAGTGAGTCCAGAGAGTGCACTGGCACCACTGGGGATGCACTGCAGTGAGTCCAGAGAGTGCACTGGCACCACTGGGGATGCAGTGCAGTGAGTGCAGAGAGTGCACTGGCACCACTGGGGATGCACTGCAGTGAGTCCAGAGAGTGCACTGGCACCACTGGGGATGCACTGCAGTGAGTCCAGAGAGTGCTCGGTGAACACTGGGGATGCAGTGCAGTGAGTGCAGAGAGTGCACTGGCACCACTGGGGATGCAGTGCAGTGAGTCCAGAGAGTGCACTGGCACCACTGGGGATGCACTGCAGTGACTCGAAAGAGTGCACTGGCACCACTGCGGATGCACTGCAGTGAGTCCGGAGAGTGCCCTGGCACCAATGGTGATGCACTGCAGTGAGTCCAGAGAGTGCAGTGGCACCACTGGGGATGCAGTGCAGTGAGTCCAGAGAGTGCACTGGCACCACTGGGGATGAAGTGCAGTGAGTCCAGAGAGTGCACTGGCACCTCTGGGGATGCAGTGCAGTGAGTCCAGAGAGTGCACTGGCACCACTGGGGATGCACTGCAGTGAGTCCAGAGAGTGCACTGGCACCACTGGGGATGCACTGCAGTGAGTCCAGAGAGTGCACTAGCAGCACTGGGGATGCAGTGCAGTGACTCCAGAGAGTGCACTGGCACCACTGGGGATGCACTGCAGTGAGTCCAGAGAGTGCAGTGGCACCACTGGTGTTGCAGTGCAGTGAGTGCAGAGAGTGCACTGGCACCACTGGGGATGCACTGCAGTGAGTCCAGAGAGTGCACTGGCACCACTGGGGATGCACTGCAGTGACTTAAAAGAGTGCACTGGCACCACTGCGGATGCACTGCAGTGAGTCCGGAGAGTGCACTGGCACCAATGGTGATGCAGTGCAGTGAGTCCAGAGAGTGCAGTGGCACCACTGGGGATGCAGTGCAGTGAGTCCAGAGAGTGCACTGGCACCACTGGGGATGCAATGCAGTGAGTCCAGAGAGTGCACTGGCACCACTGGGGATGCACTGCAGTGACTCGAAAGAGTGCACTGGCACCACTGCGGATGCACTGCAGTGAGTCTGGAGAGTGCCCTGGCACCAATGGTGATGCAGTGCAGTGAGTCCAGAGAGTGCAGTGACACCACTGGGGATGCAGTGCAGTGAGTCCAGAGAGTGCACTGGCACCACTGGGGATGCAATGCAGTGAGTCCAGAGAGTGCACTGGCACCACTGGGGATGAAGTGCAGTGAGTCCAGAGAGTGCACTGGCACCACTGGGGATGCAGTGCAGTGAGTCCAGAGAGTGCACTGGCACCAGTGGGGATGCACTGCAGTGAGTCCAGAAAGTGCACTGGCACCACTGGGGATGCACTGCAGTGAGTCCAGAGAGTGCACTGGCACCGCTGGTGATGCAGTGCAGTGAGTCCAGAGAGTACACTGGCACCACTGGGGATGCACTGCAGTGAGTCCAGAGAGTGTACTGGCACCACAGGGGATGCAGTGCAGTGAGTCCAGAGAGTGCACTGGCACCACTGGAGATGCATTGCAGTGAGCGCAGAGAGTGCACTGGCACCACTGGGGATGCAGTGCAGTGAGTCCAGAGAGTGCAGTGGCATCACTGGGGATGCACTGCAGTGAGTCCAGAGAGTGCACTGGCACCACTGGGGATGCAGTGCAGTTAGTCCTTAGAGTGCACTGGCTCCACTGGGGATGCAGTGCAGTGACTCAAGAGAGTGCACAGGCACCACTGGGGATGCAGTGCAGTGAGTCCAGAGAGTGCACTGGCACTACTGGGGATGCACTGCAGTGATTCCAGAGAGTGCACTGGCACCACTGGGGATGCAGTGCAGTGAGTCCAGAGAGTACACTGGCACCTTAGGGTCTGCACTGCAGTGAGTCCAGAGAGTGCACTGGCACCACTGGGGATGCAGTGCAGTGAGTCCAGAGAGTGCACTGGCACCACTGCGGATGCACCTCGGTGAGTCCAGAGAGTGCTCTGGGAACACCGGGGATGCAGTGCAGTGAGTGCAGAGAGTGCACTGGCACCACTGGGGATGCTGTGCAGTGAGTCCAGAGAGTGCACTGGCACCACTGGGGATGCACTGAAGTGAGTCCAGAGAGTGCACTGTCAGCACTGGGGATGCAGTGCAGTGAGTCCAGAGAGTGCACTGGCAGCACTGGGGATGCAGTGCAGTGAGTCCAGAGAGTGCACTGGCACCACTGGGGATGCAGTGCAGTGAGTCCAGAGAGTGGACTGGCACCACTGGGGATGCACTGCAATGAGTCCAGAGAATCCACTGGAACTAATGGGGATGCAGTGCAGTGAATCGAAAGAGTGCACTGGCACCACTGCGGATGCACTGCAGTGAGTCCAGAGAGTACCCTGGCACCAATGGTGATGCAGTGCAGTGAGTCCAGAGAGTGCAGTGGCACCACTGGGGATGCAGTGCAGTGAGTCCAGAGAGTGCACTGGCACCACTGGGGATGCACTGCAGTGAGTCCAGAGAGTGCACTGGCACCACTGGGGATGCACTGCAGTGAGTCCAGAGAGTGCTCGGGGAACACTGGGGATGCAGTGCAGTGAGTCCAGAGAGTGCACTGGCACCACTGGGGATGCACTGCAGTGACTCGAAAGAGTGCACTGGCACCACTGCGGATGCACTGCAGTGAGTCCGGAGAGTGCCCTGGCACCAATGGTGATGCAGTGCAGTGAGTCCAGAGAGTGCAGTGGCACCACTGGGGATGCAGTGCAGTGAGTCCAGAGAGTGCACTGGCACCACTGGGGATGAAGTGCAGTGAGTCCAGAGAGTGCACTGGCACCACTGGGGATGCAGTGCAGTGAGTCCAGAGAGTGCACTCGCACCACTGGGATGCAGTGCAGTGAGTCCAGAGAGTGCACTGGCAGCACTGGGGATGCACTGCAGTGAGTCCAGAGAGTGCACTGGCACCACTGGGGATGCAGTGCAGTGACTCCAGAGAGTGCACTGGCACCACTGGGGATGCACTGCAGTGAGTCCAGAGAGTGCAGTGGCACCACTGGTGATGCAGTGCAGTGAGTGCAGAGAGTGCACTGGCACCACTGGGGATGCACTGCAGTGGTTCCAGAGAGTGCACTGGCACCACTGGGGATGCACTGCAGTGACTTAAAAGAGTGCACTGGCACCACTGGGGATGCAGTGCAGTGAGTCCGGAGAGTGCACTGGCACCAATGGTGATGCAGTGCAGTGAGTCCAGAGAGTGCACTGGCACCACTGGGGATGCAGTGCAGTGAGTCCACAGAGTGCACTGGCACCACTGGGGATGCAATGCAGTGAGTCCAGAGAGTGCACTGGCACCACTGGGGATGCACTGCAGAGACTCAAAAGAGTGCACTGGCACCACTGCGGATGCACTGCAGTGAGTCTGGAGAGTGCCCTGGCACCAATGGTGATGCAGTGCAGTGAGTCCAGAGAGTGCAGTGACACCACTGGGGATGCAGTGCAGTGAGTCCAGAGAGTGCACTGGCACCACTGGGGATGCAATGCAGTGAGTCCAGAGAGTGCACTGGCACCACTGGGGATGCAGTGCAGTGAGTCCAGAGAGTGCACTGGCACCAGTGGGGATGCACTGCAGTGAGTCCAGAAAGTGCACTGGCACCACTGGGGATGCACTGCAGTGAGTCCAGAGAGTGCACTGGCACCGCTGTTGATGCAGTGCAGTGAGTCCAGAGAGTACACTGGCACCACTGGGGATGCACTGCAGTGAGTCCAGAGAGTGTACTGGCACCACAGGGGATGCAGTGCAGTGAGTCCAGAGAGTGCACTGGCACCACTGGAGATGCATTGCAGTGAGTGCAGAGAATGCACCGGCACCACTTGGGATGCACTGCAGTGAGTCCAGAGAGTGCACTGGCACCACTGGGGATGCACTGCAGTGAGTCCAGAGAGTGCACTGGCACCACTGGGGATGCACTGCAGTGACTCCAGAGAGTGCACTGGCACCACTGGGGATGCACTGCAGTGAGTCCAGAGAGTGCAGTGGCACCACAGGTGATGCAGTGCAGTGAGTGCAGAGAGTGCACTGGCACCACTGGGGATGCACTGCAGTGAGTCCAGAGAGTGCACTGGCACCACTGGGGATGCACTGCAGTGACTTAAAAGAGTGCACTGGCACCACTGCGGATGCACTGCAGTGAGTCCGGAGAGTGCACTGGCACCAATGGTGATGCAGTGCAGTGAGTCCAGAGAGTGCAGTGGCACCACTGGGGATGCAGTGCAGTGAGTCCAGAGAGTGCACTGGCACCACTGGGGATGCAATGCAGTGAGTCCAGAGAGTGCACTGGCACCACTGGGGATGCACTGCAGTGATTCCAGAGAGTGCACTGGCACCACTGGGGATGCAGTGCAGTGAGTCCAGAGAGTGCACTGGCACCACTGGGGATGAACTGCAGTGACTCGAAAGAGTGCACTGGCACCACTGCGGATGCACTGCAGTGAGTCTGGAGAGTGCCCTGGCACCAATGGTGATGCAGTGCAGTGAGTCCAGAGAGTGCAGTGACACCACTGGGGATGCAGTGCAGTGAGTCCAGAGAGTGCACTGGCACCACTGGGGATGCAGTGCAGTGAGTCCAGAGAGTGCTCTGGCACCACTGGGGATGCACTGCAGTGAGTCCAGAGAGTGCACTGGCACCACTGGGGATGCAGTGCAGTGAGTCCAGAGAGTGCACTGGCACCAGTGGGGATGCACTGCAGTGAGTCCAGAAAGTGCACTGGCACCACTGGGGATGCAGTGCAGTGAGTCCAGAGAGTGCACTGGCACCGCTGGTGATGCAGTGCAGTGAGTCCAGAGAGTACACTGGCACCACTGGGGATACACTGCAGTGAGTCCAGAGAGTGTACTGGCACCACAGGGGATGCAGTGCAGTGAGTCCAGAGAGTGCACTGGCACCACTGGGGATGCATTGCAGTGAGTGCAGAGAGTGCACTGGCACCACTGGGGATGCACTGCAGTGAGTCCAGAGAGTGCACTGGCACCAATGGTGATGCAGTGCAGTGAGTCCAGAGAGTGCAGTGGCACCACTGGGGATGCAGTGCAGTGAGTCCAGAGAGTGCACTGGCACCACTGGGGATGCACTGCAGTGAGTCCAGAGAGTGCACTGGCACCACTGGGGATGCACTGCAGTGAGTCCAGAGAGTGCTCGGGGAACACTGGGGATGCAGTGCGGTGAGTGCAGAGAGTGCACTGGCACCACTGGGGATGCAGTGCAGTGAGTCCAGAGAGTGCACTGGCACCACTGGGGATGCACTGCAGTGACTCGAAAGAGTGCACTGGCACCACTGAGGATGCACTGCAGTGACTCCAGAGAGTGCCCTGGCACCACTGGGGATGCAGTGCAGTGACTCCAGAGAGTGCACTGGCACCACTGGGGATGCACTGCAGTGAGTCCAGAGAGTGCAGTGGCACCACTGGTGATGCAGTGTAGTGAGTGCAGAGAGTGCACTGGCACCGCTGGGGATGCACTGCAGTGAGTCCAGAGAGTGCACTGGCACCACTGGGGATGCACTGCAGTGACTTAAAAGAGTGCACTGGGACCACTGGGGATGCAGTGCAGTGAGTCCGGAGAGTGCACTGGCACCAATGGTGATGCAGTGCAGTGAGTCCAGAGAGTGCAGTGGCACCACTGGGGATGCAGTGCAGTGAGTCCAGAGAGTGCACTGGCACCACTGGGGATGCAATGCAGTGAGTCCAGAGAGTGCACTGTCAGCACTGGTGATGCAGTGCAGTGATTCCAGAGAGTGCACTGGCACCACTGGGGATGCAGTGCAGTGAGTCCAGAGAGTGCACTGGCACCACTGGGGATGCACTGCAGTGACTCGAAAGAGTGCACTGGCACCACTGCGGATGCACTGCAGTGAGTCTGGAGAGTGCCCTGGCACCAATGGTGATGCAGTGCAGTGAGTCCAGAGAGTGCAGTGACACCACTGGGGATGCAGTGCAGTGAGTCCAGAGAGTGCACTGGCACCACTGGGGATGAAGTGCAGTGAGTCCAGAGAGTGCACTGGCACCACTGGGGATGCAATGCAGTGAGTCCAGAGAGTGCACTGGCACCACTGGGGATGCAGTGCAGTGAGTCCAGAGAGTGCACTGGCACCACTGGGGATGCAGTGCAGTGAGTCCAGAGAGTGCACTGGCACCAGTGGGGATGCACTGCAGTGAGTCCAGAAAGTGCACTGGCACCACTGGGGATGCACTGCAGTGAGTCCAGAGAGTGCACTGGCACCGCTGGTGATGCAGTGCAGTGAGTCCAGAGAGTACACTGGCACCACTGGGGATGCACTGCAGTGAGTCCAGAGAGTGCACTGGCAGCACTGGGGATGCAGTGCAGTGACTCCAGAGAGTGCACTGGCTCCACTGGGGATGCACTGCAGTGAGTCCAGAGAGTGCAGTGGCACCACTGGTGATGCAGTGCAGTGAGTGCAGAGAGTGCACTGGCACCACTGGGGATGCACTGCAGTGAGTCCAGAGAGTGCACTGGCACCACTGGGGATGCACTGCAGTGACTTAAAAGAGTGCACTGGCACCACTGCGGATGCACTGCAGTGAGTCCGGAGAGTGCACTGGCACCACTGGGGATGCACTGCAGTGATTCCAGAGAGTGCACTGGCACCACTGGGGATGCAGTGCAGTGAGTCCAGAGAGTGCACTGGCACCACTGGGGATGCACTGCAGTGAGTCGAAAGAGTGCACTGGCACCACTGCGGATGCACTGCAGTGAGTCTGGAGAGTGCCCTGGCACCAATGGTGATGCAGTGCAGTGAGTCCAGAGAGTGCAGTGACACCAATGGTGATGCAGTGCAGTGAGTCCAGAGAGTGCACTGGCACCACTGGGGATGCAATGCAGTGAGTCCAGAGAGTGCTCTGGCACCACTGGGGATGCACTGCAGTGAGTCCAGAGAGTGCACTGGCACCACTGGGGATGCAGTGCAGTGAGTCCAGAGAGTGCACTGGCACCAGTGGGGATGCACTGCAGTGAGTCCACAGAGTGCACTGGCACCACTGGGGATGCACTGCAGTGAGTCCAGAGAGTGCACTGGCACCGCTGGTGATGCAGTGCAGTGAGTCCAGAGAGTACACTGGCACCACTGGGGATGCACTGCAGTGAGTCCAGAGAGTGTACTGGCACCACAGGGGATGCAGTGCAGTGACTCCAGAGAGTGCACTGGCACCACTGGGGATGCATTGCAGTGAGTGCAGAGAGTGCACTGGCACCACTGGAGATGCACTGCAGTGAGTCCAGAGAGTGCACTGGCACCACTGGGGATGCACTGCAGTGAGTCCAGAGAGTGCACTGGCAGCACTGGGGATGCAGTGCAGTGACTCCAGAGAGTGCACTGGCACCACTGGGGATGCACTGCAGTGAGTCCAGAGAGTGCACTGGCACCACTGGGGATGCACTGCAGTGACTTAAAAGAGTGCACTGGCACCACTGCGGATGCACTGCAGTGAGTCCGGAGAGTGCACTGGCACCAATGGTGATGCAGTGCAGTGAGTCCAGAGAGTGCAGTGGCACCACTGGGGATGCAGTGCAGTGAGTCCAGAGAGTGCACTGGCACCACTGGGGATGCAATGCAGTGAGTCCAGAGAGTGCACTGGCACCACTGGGGATGCACTGCAGTGATTCCAGAGAGTGCACTGGCACCACTGGGGATGCAGTGCAGTGAGTCCAGAGAGTGCACTGGCACCACTGGGGATGCACTGCAGTGACTCGAAAGAGTGCACTGGCACCACTGCGGATGCACTGCAGTGAGTCTGGAGAGTGCCCTGGCACCAATGGTGATGCAGTGCAGTGAGTCCAGAGAGTGCAGTGACACCACTGGGGATGCAGTGCAGTGAGTGCAGAGAGTGCACTGGCACAAAAGGGGATGCACTGCAGTGACTCCAGAAAGTGCACTGGCACCACTGGGGATGCACTGCAGTGAGTCCAGAGAGTGCACTGGCACCGCTGGTGATGCAGTGCAGTGAGTCCAGAGAGTACACTGGCACCACTGGGGATGCACTGCAGTGAGTCCAGAGAGTGTACTGGCACCACTGGGGATGCAGTGCAGTGAGTCCAGAGGGTGCACTGGCACCACTGGGGATGCAATGCAGTGAGTGCAGAGAGTACACTGGCACCTTCAGGTCTGCACTGCAGTGAGTCCAGAGAGTGCACTGGCACCACTGGGGATGCAATGCAGTGACTTAAAAGAGTGCACTGGCACCACTGCGGATGTACTGCAGTGATTCCAGAGAGTGCACTGGCACCACTGGGGATGCAGTGCAGTGAGTCCAGAGAGTGCACTGGCACCACTGGGGATGAAGTGCAGTGAGTCCAGAGAGTGCACTGGCACCACTGGGGATGCACTGCAGTGAGTCCAGAGAGTGCACTGGCACCACTGGAGATGCACTGCAGTGAGTCCAGAGAGTGCACTGGCAGCACTGGGGATGCAGTGCAGTGAGTCCAGAGAGTGCACTGGCACTTCTGGGGATGCAGTGCAGTGAGTGCAGAGAGTGCACTGGCACAAAAGGGGATGCACTGCAGTGACTCCTGAAAGTGCACTGGCACCACTGGGGATGCACTGCAGTGAGTCCAGAGAGTGCACTGGCACCGCTGGTGATGCAGTGCAGTGAGTCCAGAGAGGACACTGGCACCACTGGGGATGCACTGCAGTGAGTCCAGAGAGTGTACTGGCACCACAGGGGATGCAGTGCAGTGAGTCCAGAGAGTGCACTGGCACCACTGGGGATGCATTGCAGTGAGTGCAGAGAGTGCACTGGCACCACTGGGGATGCACTGCAGTGAGTCCAGAGAGTGCACTGGCACCACTGGGGATGCACTGCAGTGACTTAAAAGAGTGCACTGGCACCACTGCGGATGCACTGCAGTGAGTCCGGAGAGTGCACTGGCACCAATGGTGATGCAGTGCAGTGAGTCCAGAGAGTGCACTGGCACCACTGGGGATGCAATGCAGTGAGTCCAGAGAGTGCACTGGCACCACTGGGGATGCACTGCAGTGAGTCCAGAGAGTGCAGTGGCACCACTGGGGATGCAGTGCAGTGAGTGCAGAGAGTGCACTGGCACCACTGGGGATGCAGTGCAGTGACTCAAGAGAGTGCACAGGCACCACTGGGGATGCAGTGCAGTGACTCTAGAGAGTGCACTGGCACCACTGGGGACGGACTGCAGTGAGTCTGGAGAGTGCCCTGGCACCAATGGTGATGCAGTGCAGTGACTCCAGAGAGTGCAGTGACACCACTGGGGATGCAGTGCAGTGAGTCCAGAGAGTGCACTGGCACCACTGGGGATGCAGTGCAGTGAGTCCAGAGAGTGCACTGGCACCACTGGGGATGCACTGCAGTGAGTCCAGAGAGTGCACTGGCACCACTGGGGATGCAGTGCAGTGAGTCCAGAGAGTGCACTGGCACCAGTGGGGATGCACTGCAGTGAGTCCAGAAAGTGCACTGGCACCACTGGGGATGCACTGCAGTGAGTCCAGAGAGTGCACTGGCACCGCTGGTGATGCAGTGCAGTGAGTCCAGAGAGTACACTGGCACCACTGGGGATGCACTGCAGTGAGTCCAGAGAGTGTACTGGCACCACAGGGGATGCAGTGCAGTGAGTCCAGAGAGTGCACTGGCACCACTGGGGATGCACTGCAGTGAGTGCAGAGAGTGCACTGGCACCACTGGGGATGCACTGCAGTGAGTCCAGAGAGTGCACTGGCAGCACTGGGAATGCAGTGCAGTGAGTCCAGAGAGTGCACTGGCAGCACTGGGGATGCAGTGCAGTGAGTCCAGAGAGTGCACTGGCACCACTGGGGATGCAATGCAGTGAGTCCAGAGAGTGCAGTGGCACCACTGGTGATGCAGTGCAGTGAGTGCAGAGAGTGCACTGGCACCACTGGGGATGCACTGCAGTGAGTCCAGAGAGTGCACTGGCACCACTGGGGATGCAGTGCAGTGAGTGCAGAGAGTACACTGGCACCTCAGGGTCTGCACTGCAGTGAGTCCAGAGAGTGCACTGGCACCACTGGGGATGCAGTGCAGTGAGTCCAGAGAGTGCACTGGCACCACTGGGGATGCACCTCGGTGAGTCCAGAGAGTGCTCTGGGAACACCGGGGATGCACTGCAGTGAGTCCAGAGAGTGCACTGGCACCACTGGGGATGCAATGCAGTGAGTCCGGAGAGTGCACTGGCACCACTGGGGATGCACTGCAGTGATTCCAGAGAGTGCACTGGCACCACTGGGGATGCAGTGCAGTGAGTCCAGAGAGTGCACTGGCACCACTGGGGATGCACTGCAGTGACTCGAAAGAGTGCACTGGCACCACTGCGGATGCACTGCAGTGAGTCTGGAGAGTGCCCTGGCACCAATGGTGATGCAGTGCAGTGAGTCCAGAGAGTGCAGTGACACCACTGGGGATGCAGTGCAGTGAGTCCAGAGAGTGCACTGGCACCACTGGGGATGCAATGCAGTGAGTCCAGAGAGTGCACTGGCACCACTGGGGATGAAGTGCAGTGAGTCCAGAGAGTGCACTGGCACCACTGGGGATGCACTGCAGTGAGTCCAGAGAGTGCACTAGCACCACTGGAGATGCACTGCAGTGAGTCCAGAGAGTGCACTGGCAGCACTGGGGATGCAGTGCAGTGAGTCCAGAGAGTGCACTGGCACTTCTGGGGATGCAGTGCAGTGAGTGCAGAGAGTGCACTGGCACAAAAGGGGATGCACTGCAGTGACTCCAGAAAGTGCACTGGCACCACTGGGGATGCACTGCAGTGAGTCCAGAGAGTGCACTGGCACCGCTGGTGATGCAGTGCAGTGAGTCCAGAGAGTGTACTGGCAGCACAGGGGATGCAGTGCAGTGAGTCCAGAGAGTGCACTGGCACCACTGGGGATGCACTGCAGTGAGTCCAGAGAGTGCACTGGCACCACTGCGGATGCACTGCAGTGAGTCCGGAGAGTGCACTGGCACCAATGGTGATGCAGTGCAGTGAGTCCAGAGAGTGCAGTGGCACCACTGGTGATGCAGTGCAGTGAGTCCAGAGAGTGCACTGGCACCACTGGGGATGCAATGCAGTGAGTCCAGAGAGTGCACTGGCACCACTGGGGATGCACTGCAGTGAGTCCAGAGAGTGCAGTGGCACCACTGGGGATGCAGTGCAGTGAGTGCAGAGAGTGCACTGGCACCACTGGGGATGCACTGCAGTGAGTCCAGAGAGTGCACTGGCACCACTGGGGATGCAGTGCAGTGACTCAAGAGAGTGCACAGGCACCACTGGGGATGCACTGCAGTGACTCTAGAGAGTGCACTGGCACCACTGGGGATGCACTGCAGTGAGTCTGGAGAGTGCCCTGGCACCAATGGTGATGCAGTGCAGTGACTCCAGAGAGTGCAGTGACACCACTGGGGATGCAGTGCAGTGAGTCCAGAGAGTGCACTGGCACCACTGGGGATGCAATGCAGTGAGTCCAGAGAGTGCACTGGCACCACTGGGGATGCACTGCAGTGAGTCCAGAGAGTGCACTGGCACCACTGGAGATGCACTGCAGTGAGTCCAGAGAGTGCACTGGCAGCACTGGTGATGCAGTGCAGTGAGTCCAGAGAGTGCACTGGCACTTCTGGGGATGCAGTGCAGTGAGTGCAGAGAGTGCACTGGCACAAAAGGGGATGCACTGCAGTGACTCCAGAAAGTGCACTGGCAGCACTGGGGATGCACTGCAGTGAGTCCAGAGAGTGCACTGGCACCGCTGGGGATGCAGTGCAGTGAGTCCAGAGAGTGCACTGGCACCAGTGGGGAAGCAGTGCAGTGAGTCCAGAGAGTGCACTGGCACCACTGGGGATGCACTGCACTGAGTCCAGAGAGTGCACTGACACCACTGGGGATCCAATGCAGTGAGTCCAGAGAGTGCAATGGAACCACTGGGGATGCAGTGCAGTGAGTCCAGAGAGTGCACTGGCACTTCTGGGGATGCAGTGCAGTGAGTGCAGAGAGTGCACTGGCACCGCTGGGGATGCATTGCGGTGACTCCAGAAAGTGCACTGGCACCACTGGGTATGCACTGCAGTGAGTCCAGAGAGTGCACTGGCTCCACTGGGGATGCAGTGCAGTGAGTCCAGAGAGTGCACTGGCACCACTGGGGATGCATTGCAGTGAGTGCAGAGAGTGCACTGGCACCACTGGGGATGCACTGCAGTGAGTCCAGAGAGTGCACTGGCACCACTGGGGATGCACTGCAGTGACTTAAAAGAGTGCACTGGCACCACTGCGGATGCACTGCAGTGAGTCCGGAGAGTGCACTGGCACCAATGGTGATGCAGTGCAGTGAGTCCAGAGAGTGCAGTGGCACCACTGGGGATGCAGTGCAGTGAGTCCAGAGAGTGCAGTGGCACCACTGGGGATGCAATGCAGTGAGTCCAGAGAGTGCACTGGCACCACTGGGGATGCACTGCAGTGAGTCCAGAGAGTGCAGTGGCACCACTGGGGATGCAGTGCAGTGAGTGCAGAGAGTGCACTGGCACCACTGGGGATGCACTGCAGTGAGTCCAGAGAGTGCACTGGCACCACTGGGGATGCAGTGCAGTGACTCAAGAGAGTGCACAGGCACCACTGGGGATGCACTGCAGTGACTCTAGAGAGTGCACTGGCACCACTGGGGATGCACTGCAGTGAGTCTGGAGAGTGCCCTGGCACCAATGGTGATGCAGTGCAGTGACTCCAGAGAGTGCAGTGACACCACTGGGGATGCAGTGCAGTGAGTCCAGAGAGTGCACTGGCACCACTGGGGATGCAATGCAGTGAGTCCAGAGAGTGCACTGGCACCACTGGGGATGCACTGCAGTGAGTCCAGAGAGTGCACTGGCACCACTGGAGATGCACTGCAGTGAGTCCAGAGAGTGCACTGGCAGCACTGGTGATGCAGTGCAGTGAGTCCAGAGAGTGCACTGGCACTTCTGGGGATGCAGTGCAGTGAGTGCAGAGAGTGCACTGGCACAAAAGGGGATGCACTGCAGTGACTCCAGAAAGTGCACTGGCACCACTGGGGATGCACTGCAGTGAGTCCAGAGAGTGCACTGGCACCGCTGGGGATGCAGTGCAGTGAGTCCAGAGAGTGCACTGGCACCAGTGGGGAAGCAGTGCAGTGAGTCCAGAGAGTGCACTGGCACCACTGGGGATGCACTGCAGTGAGTCCAGAGAGTGCACTGGCTCCACTGGGGATGCAGTGCAGTGAGTCCAGAGAGTGCACTGGCACAACTGGGGATGCACTGCAGTGAGTCCAGAGAGTGTACTGGCACCACAGGGGATGCAGTGCAGTGAGTCCAGAGAGTGCACTGGCACCACTGGGGATGCAATGCAGTGAGTCCAGATAGTGCACTGGCACCACTGGGGATGCAGTGCAGTGAGTCCAGAGACTGCACTGGCACCACTGGGGTTTTAGTGCAGTGAGTCCAGAGAGTGCACTGGCCCCAATGGGGATGCAGTGCAGTGAGTCCAGAGAGTGCCCTGGCACCACTGGGGATGCAGTGAGTCCAGACAGTGCACTGGCACCACTGGGGATGCACTGCAGTGAGACCAGAGTGTTCTCTGGCACCACTGGGGATGCAGTTTAATGATTCCAGAGAGTGCACCGGCTCCAATGGCGATACATTGGAGTGAGTCCAGACAGTGCACTGGCACCACTGGGGATGCAGTGCCGTGAGTCCAGAGAGTGCACTGGCACCACTGGGGATGCAGTGCAGTGAGTCCAGAGAGTGCTCTGGCACTCTGAGCTACAGTGCAGTGAGTCCAGTAGTTGCACTGGCACCACTGGGGATGCACTGCTGTGAGTCCAGAGACTACACTGGCACCACTGTTGATGCAGTGCTGTGACTCCAGAGAGTGCACTGGCACCACTGGGGATGCAGTGCAGTGAGTCCTGAGAGTGCAAAGGCACCACAAGGGATGCACTGCAGTGAGTCCAGAGAGTTCACTGGCACCACTGGGGATGCAGTGCAGTGAGTCCAGAGAGTGCACTGTCAGCACTGGGGATGCAGTGCAGTGAGTCCAGAGAGTGCACTGGCACCACTGGGGATGCACTGCAGTGAGTCCAGAGAGTGCACTGGCACCACTGGGGATGCAGTGCAGTGACTCTAGAGCGTGCACTGGCACCAAAGGGGATGCACTGCAGTGAGTCCAGAGAGTGCACTGGCACAAAAGGGGATGCACTGCAGTGAGTCCAGAGAGTGCACTGGCACCACTGGGGATGCAGTGCAGTGAGTCCAGAGAGTGCACTGGCACCACTGGGGATGCACTGCAGTGAGTCCAGAGAGTGCACTGGCACCACTGGGAATGCAGTGCAGTGAGTCCAGAGAGGGCACTGGCACCACTGGGGATGGACTGCAGTGACTCCAGAGACTGCGCTGGCACCAATGGGGATGCACTGCACTGAGTCCAGAGAATGCATTGGCACCACTGGGGATGCAGTGCAGTGACTCGAAAGAGTGCACTGGCACCACTGGGGATGCACTGCAGTGAGTCCGGAGAGTGCCCTGGCACCAATGGTGATGCAGTGCAGTGATCCAGAGAGTGCACTGGAACCACTCGGGATGCAGTGCAGTGAGTCCAGAGAGTGCACTGGCACCACTGGGGATGCAGTGCAGTGAGTCCAGAGAGTGCACTGGCACCACTGGGTATGCAGTGCAGTTAGTCCATAGAGTGCACTGGCTCCACTGGGGATGCAGTGCAGTGACTCAAGAGAGTGCACAGGCACCACTGGGGATGCAGTGCAGTGAGTCCAGAGAGTGCACTGGCACTACTGGGGATGCACTGCAGTGATTCCAGAGAGTGCACTGGCACCACTGGGGATGCAGTGCAGTGAGTCCAGAGAGTACACTGGCACCTCAGGGGCTGCACTGCAGTGCGTCCAGAGAGTGCAATGGCACCACTGGGGATGCACCTCGGTGAGTCCAGAGAGTGCTCTGGGAACACCGGGGATGCAGTGCAGTGAGTGCAGAGTGCCCTGGCACCACTGGGGATGCAGTGCAGTGAGTCCAGAGAGTGCACTGGCACCACTGGGGATGCACTGCAGTGAGTCCAGAGAGTGTACTGGCACCATTAGGGATGCAGTGCAGTGAGTCCGGAGAGTGCACTGGCACCACTGGGGATGCAGTGCAGTGAGTCGAAAGAGTGCACTGGCACCACTGCGGATGCACTGCAGTGAGTCCAGAGAGTGCACTGTCAGCAATGGTGATGCAGTGCAGTGAGTCCAGAGAGTGCATTGTCAGCACTGGTGATGCAGTGCAGTGAGTCCAGAGAGTGCACTGGCACCACTGGGGATGCAGTGCAGTGAGTCCAGAGAGTGCACTGGCACCACTGGGGATGCACTGCAACGAGTCCAGAGAATGCACTGGAACTATTGGTGATGCAGTGCAGTCAATCGAAAGAGTGCACTGGCACCACTGGGGATGCAGTGCAGTGAGTCCAGAGAGAGCCCTGGCACCAATGGTGATGCAGTGCAGTGAGTCCAGAGAGAGCCCTGGCACCAATGGTGATGCAGTGCAGTGAGTCCAGAGAGTGCACTGGCACCACAGGGGATGCAGTGCAGTGAGTGCAGAGAGTGCACTGGCACCACTGGGGATGCAGTGCAGTGAGTCCAGAGAGTGCACTGGCACCACTGGGGATGCACTGCAGTGACTCGAAAGAGTGCACTGGCACCACTGCGGATGCACTGCAGTGAGTCCGGAGAGTGCCCTGGCACCAAAGGTGATGCAGTGCAGTGAGTCCAGAGAGTGCAGTGGCACCATTGGGGATGCAGTGCAGTGAGTCCAGAGAGTGCACTGGCACCACAGGGGATGCAATGCAGTGAGTCCAGAGAGTGCACTGGCACCACTGGGGATGAAGTGCAGTGAGTCCAGAGAGTGCACTGGCACCTCTGGGGATGCAGTGCAGTGAGTCCAGAGAGTGCACTGGCACCACTGGGGATGCCCTGCAGTGAGTCCAGAGAGTGCACTGGCACCACTGGGGATGCAGTGCAGTGAGTCCAGAGAGTGCACTGGCATCACTGGGGATGCAGTGCAGTGACTCCAGAGAGTGAACTGGCACCACTGGGGATGCACTGCAGTGAGTCCAGAGAGTGCAGTGGCACCACTGGTGATGCAGTGCAGTGACTCCAGAGAGTGCACTGTCAGCACTGGGGATGCACTGCAGTGAGTCCAGAGAGTGCACTGGTACCATTGGGGATGCAGTGCAGTGACTCTAGAGAGTGCACTGGCACCACTGGGGATGCACTGCAGTGAGTCCAGAGAGTGCACTGGCACCACTGGGGATGCAGTGCAGTGAGTGCAGAGAGTGCACTGGCACCACTGGGGATGCACTGCAGTGAGTCCAGAGAGTGCACTGGCACCACTGGGGATGCACTGCAGTGAGTCCAGAGAGTGCTCGGGGAACACAGGGGATGCAGTGCAGTGAGTGCAGAGAGTGCACTGGCACCACTGGGGATGCAGTGCAGTGAGTGCAGAGAGTGCACTGGCACCACTGGGGATGCACTGCAGTGACTCGAAAGAGTGCACTGGCACCACTGCGGATGCACTGCAGTGAGTCCGGAGAGTGCCCTGGCACCAATGGTGATGCAGTGCAGTGAGTCCAGAGAGTGCAGTGGCACCACTGGGGATGCAGTGCAGTGAGTCCAGAGAGTGCACTGGCACCACTGGGGATGAAGTGCAGTGAGTCCAGAGAGTGCACTGGCACCTCTGGGGATGCAGTGCAGTGAGTCCAGAGAGTGCACTGGCACCACTGGGGATGCACTGCAGTGAGTCCAGAGAGTGCACTGGCACCACTGGGGATGCACTGCAGTGAGTCCAGAGAGTGCACTAGCAGCACTGGGGATGCAGTGCAGTGAGTCCAGAGAGTGCACTGTCAGCACTGGTGATGCAGTGCAGTGAGTCCAGAGAGTGCACTGGCACCACTGGGGATGCACTGCAGTGAGTCCAGAGAGTGCACTGTCAGCAATGGTGATGCAGTGCAGTGAGTCCAGAGAGTGCATTGTCAGCACTGGGGATGCAGTGCAGTGAGTCCAGAGAGTGCACTGGCACCACTGGGTATGCAGTGCAGTGAGTCCAGAGAGTGCACTGGCACCACTGGGGATGCACTGCAACGAGTCCAGAGAACGCACTGGAACTATTGGTGATGCAGTGCAGTGAATCGAAAGAGTGCACTGGCACCACTGGGGATGCAGTGCAGTGAGTCCAGAGAGAGCCCTGGCACCAATGGTGATGCACTGCAGTGAGTCGAAAGAGTGCACTGGCACCACTGCGGATGCACTGCAGTGAGTCTGGAGAGTGCACTGGCACCAATGGTGATGCAGTGCAGTGAGTCCAGAGAGTGCAGTGGCACCACTGGGGATGCAGTGCAGTGAGTCCAGAGAGTGCACTGGCACCACTGGGGATGCAATGCAGTGAGTCCAGAGAGTGCACTGGCACCACTGGGGATGCACTGCAGTGATTCCAGAGAGTGCACTGGCACCAATGGGGATGCAGTGCAGTGAGTCCAGAGAGTGCACTGGCACCACTGGGGATGCACTGCAGTGACTCGAAAGAGTGCACTGGCACCACTGCGGATGCACTGCAGTGAGTCTGGAGAGTGCCCTGGCACCAATGGTGATGCAGTGCAGTGAGTCCAGAGAGTGCAGTGACACCACTGGGGATGCAGTGCAGTGAGTGCAGAGAGTGCACTGGCACAAAAGGGGATGCACTGCAGTGACTCCAGAAAGTGCACTGGCACCACTGGGGATGCACTGCAGTGAGTCCAGAGAGTGCACTGGCACCGCTGGTGATGCAGTGCAGTGAGTCCAGAGAGTACACTGGCACCACTGGGGATGCACTGCAGTGAGTCCAGAGAGTGTACTGGCACCACAGGGGATGCAGTGCAGTGAGTCCAGAGAGTGCACTGGCACCACTGGGGATGCATTGCAGTGAGTGCAGAGAGTGCACTGGCACCACTGGGGATGCACTGCAGTGAGACCAGAGAGTGCACTGGCACCACTGGGGATGCACTGCAGTGACTTAAAAGAGTGCACTGGCACCACTGCGGATGCACTGCAGTGAGTCCGGAGAGTGCACTGGCACCACTGGGGATGCAGTGCAGTGAGTCCAGAGAGTGCACTGGCACCACTGGGGATGCAATGCAGTGAGTCCAGAGAGTGCACTGACACCACTGGGGATGCAGTGCAGTGAGTCCAGAGAGTGCAGTGGCACCACTGGTGATGCAGTGCAGTGAGTCCAGAGAGTGCACTGGCACCACTGGGGATGCACTGCAATGAGTCCAGAGAGTGCACTGGCACCACTGGGGATGCACTGCAGTGACTTAAAAGAGTGCACTGGCACCACTGCGGATGCACTGCAGTGAGTCCGGAGAGTGCACTGGCACCAATGGTGATGCAGTGCAGTGAGTCCAGAGAGTGCAGTGGCACCACTGGGGATGCAGTGCAGTGAGTCCAGAGAGTGCACTGGCACCACTGGGGATGCAATGCAGTGACTCGAAAGAGTGCACTGGCACCACTGGGGATGCACTGCAGTGAGTCCGGAGAGTGCCCTGGCACCAATGGTGATGCAGTGCAGTGATCCAGAGAGTGCACTGGCACCACTGGGGATGCAGTGCAGTGAGTCCAGAGAGTGCACTGGCACCACTGGGGATGCAGTGCAGTGAGTCCAGAGAGTGCACTGGCTCCACTGGGGATGCAGTGCAGTGACTCAAGAGAGTGCACAGGCACCACTGGGGATGCAGTGCAGTGAGTCCAGAGAGTGCACTGGCACCACTGGGGATGCAGTGCAGTGAGTCCAGAGAGTGCACTGGCACCACTGGGGATGCAATGCAGTGAGTCCAGAGAGTGCACTGGCACCACTGGGGATGCACTGCAGTGATTCCAGAGAGTGCACTGGCACCACTGGGGATGCAGTGCAGTGAGTCCAGAGAGTGCACTGGCACCACTGGGGATGCACTGCAGTGACTCGAAAGAGTGCACTGGCACTACTGCGGATGCACTGCAGTGAGTCTGGAGAGTGCCCTGGCACCAATGGTGATGCAGTGCAGTGAGTCCAGAGAGTGCAGTGACACCACTGGGGATGCAGTGCAGTGAGTCCAGAGAGTGCACTGGCACCACTGGGGATGCAATGCAGTGAGTCCAGAGAGTGCACTGGCACCACTGGGGATGAAGTGCAGTGAGTCCAGAGAGTGCACTGGCACCACTGGGGATGCACTGCAGTGAGTCCAGAGAGTGCACTGGCACCAGTGGGGATGCACTGCAGTGAGTCCAGAAAGTGCACTGGCACCACTGGGGATGCACTGCAGTGAGTCCAGAGAGTGCACTGGCACCGCTGGTGATGCAGTGCAGTGAGTCCAGAGAGTACACTGGCACCACAGGGGATGCACTGCAGTGAGTCCAGAGAGTGTACTGGCACCACAGGGGATGCAGTGCAGTGAGTCCAGAGAGTGCACTGGCACCACTGGGGATGCATTGCAGTGAGTGCAGAGAGTGCACTGGCACCACTTGGGATGCACTGCAGTGAGTCCAGAGAGTGCACTGGCACCACTGGCGATGCACTGCAGTGAGTCGAAAGAGTGCACTGGCACCACTGCGGATGCACTGCAGTGAGTCTGGAGAGTGCCCTGGCACCAATGGTGATGCAGTGCAGTGAGTCCAGAGAGTGCAGTGACACCACTGGGGATGCACTGCAGTGAGTCCAGAGAGTGCACTGGCACCACTGGGGATGCAATGCAGTGAGTCCAGAGAGTGCTCTGGCACCACTGGGGATGCACTGCAGTGAGTCCAGAGAGTGCACTGGCACCACTGGGGATGCAGTGCAGTGAGTCCAGAGAGTGCACTGGCACCACTGGGGATGCACTGCAGTGAGTCCAGAAAGTGCACTGGCACCACTGGGGATGCACTGCAGTGAGTCCAGAGAGTGCACTGGCACCGCTGGTGATGCAGTGCAGTGAGTCCAGAGAGTGCACTGGCACCACTGGGGATGCACTGCAGTGAGTCCAGAGAGTGTACTGGCACCACAGGGGATGCAGTGCAGTGACTCCAGAGAGTGCACTGGCACCACTGGGGATGCATTGCAGTGAGTGCAGAGAGTGCACTGGCACCACTGGGGATGCACTGCAGTGAGTCCAGAGAGTGCACTGGCACCACTGGGGATGCACTGCAGTGAGTCCAGAGAGTGCACTGTCAGCACTGGGGATGCAGTGCAGTGACTCCAGAGAGTGCACTGGCACCACTGGGGATGCACTGCAGTGACTTAAAAGAGTGCACTGGCACCACTGCGGATGCACTGCAGTGAGTCCGGAGAGTGCACTGGCACCAATGGTGATGCAGTGCAGTGAGTCCAGAGAGTGCAGTGGCACCACTGGGGATGCAGTGCAGTGAGTCCAGAGAGTGCACTGGCACCACTGGGGATGCAATGCAGTGAGTCCAGAGAGTACACTGGCACCACTGGGGATGCACTGCAGTGATTCCAGAGAGTGCACTGGCACCACTGGGGATGCACTGCAGTGACTTAAAAGAGTGCACTGGCACCACTGCGGATGCACTGCAGTGAGTCCGGAGAGTGCACTGGCACCACTGGGGATGCAGTGCAGTGAGTCCAGAGAGTGCACTGGCACCACTGGGGATGCAGTGCAGTGAGTCCAGAGAGTGCACTGGCACCACTGGGGATGCACTGCAGTGACTCGAAAGAGTGCACTGGCACCACTGCGGATGCACTGCAGTGAGTCTGGAGAGTGCCCTGGCACCAATGGTGATGCAGTGCAGTGAGTCCAGAGAGTGCAGTGACACCACTGGGGATGCAATGCAGTGACTCCAGAGAGTGCACTGGCACCACTGGGGATGCACTGCAGTGAGTCCAGAAAGTGCACTGGCACCACTGGGGATGCACTGCAGTGAGTCCAGAGAGTGCACTGGCACCACTGGGGATGCAGTGCAGTGAGTCCAGAGAGTGCACTGGCACCACTGGGGATGCACTGCAGTGACTCGAAAGAGTGCACTGGCACCACTGCGGATGCACTGCAGTGAGTCTGGAGAGTGCCCTGGCACCAATGGTGATGCAGTGCAGTGAGTCCAGAGAGTGCAGTGACACCACTGGGGATGCAATGCAGTGAGTCCAGAGAGTGCACTGGCACCACTGGGGATGAAGTGCAGTGAGTCCAGAGAGTGCACTTGCACCACTGGGGATGCAGTGCAGTGACTCGAAAGAGTGCACTGCCACCACTGCGGATGCACTGCAGTGAGTCTGGAGAGTGCCCTGGCACCAATGGTGATGCAGTGCAGTGAGTCCAGAGAGTGCAGTGACACCACTGGGGATGCAGTGCAGTGAGTCCAGAGAGTGCACTGGCACCACTGGGGATGCAATGCAGTGAGTCCAGAGAGTGCACTGGCACCACTGGGGATGAAGTGCAGTGAGTCCAGAGAGTGCACTGGCACCACTGGGGATGCAGTGCAGTGAGTCCAGAGAGTGCACTGGCACCAGTGGGGATGCACTGCAGTGAGTCCAGAAAGTGCACTGGCACCACTGGGGATGCACTGCAGTGAGTCCAGAGAGTGCACTGGCACCGCTGGTGATGCAGTGCAGTGAGTCCAGAGAGTACACTGGCACCACTGGGGATGCACTGCAGTGAGTCCAGAGAGTGTACTGGCACCACAGGGGATGCAGTGCAGTGAGTCCAGAGAGTGCACTGGCACCACTGGGGATGCATTGCAGTGAGTGCAGAGAGTGCACTGGCACCACTTGGGATGCACTGCAGTGAGTCCAGAGAGTGCACTGGCACCACTGGGGATGCACTGCAGTGAGTCCAGAGAGTGCACTGGCACCACTGCGGATGCACTGCAGTGAGTCTGGAGAGTGCCCTGGCACCAATGGTGATGCAGTGCAGTGAGTACAGAGAGTGCAGTGACACCACTGGGGATGCAGTGCAGTGAGTCCAGAGAGTGCACTGGCACCACTGGGGATGCAATGCAGTGAGTCCAGAGAGTGCTCTGGCACCACTGGGGATGCACTGCAGTGAGTCCAGAGAGTGCACTGGCACCACTGGGGATGCAGTGCAGTGAGTCCAGAAAGTGCACTGGCACCACTGGGGATGCACTGCAGTGAGTGCAGAGAGTGCACTGGCACCGCTGGTGATGCAGTGCAGTGAGTCCAGAGAGTACACTGGCACCACTGGGGATGCACTGAAGTGAGTGCAGAGAGTGCACTGGCACCACTGGGGATGCACTGCAGTGAGTCCAGAGAGTGTACTGGCACCACAGGGGATGCAGTGCAGTGACTCCAGAGAGTGCACTGGCACCACTGGGGATGCATTGCAGTGAGTGCAGAGAGTGCACTGGCACCACTGGGGATGCACTGCAGTGAGTCCAGAGAGTGCACTGGCACCACTGGGGATGCACTGCAGTGAGTCCAGAGAGTGCACTGGCAGCACTGGGGATGCAGTGCAGTGACTCCAGAGAGTGCACTGGCACCACTGGGGATGCAGTGCAGTGAGTCCAGAGAGTGCAGTGGCACCACTGTTGATGCAGTGCAGTGAGTGCAGAGAGTGCACTGGCACCACTGGGGATGCACTGCAGTGAGTCCAGAGAGTGCACTGGCACCACTGGGGATGCACTGCAGTGACTTAAAAGAGTGCACTGGCACCACTGCGGATGCACTGCAGTGAGTCCGGAGAGTGCACTGGCACCAATGGTGATGCAGTGCAGTGAGTCCAGAGAGTGCAGTGGCACCACTGGGGATGGAGTGCAGTGAGTCCAGAGAGTGCACTGGCACCACTGGGGATGCAATGCAGTGACTCCAGAGAGTGCACTGGCACCACTGGGGATGCACTGCAGTGAGTCCAGAAAGTGCACTGGCACCACTGGGGATGCACTGCAGTGAGTCCAGAGAGTGCACTGGCACCGCTGGTGATGCAGTGCAGTGAGTCCAGAGAGTACACTGGCACCACTGGGGATGCACTGCAGTGAGTCCAGAGAGTGTACTGGCACCACAGGGGATGCAGTGCAGTGAGTCCAGAGAGTGCACTGGCACCACTGGGGATGCATTGCAGTGAGTGCAGAGAGTGCACTGGCACCACTGGGGATGCACTGCAGTGAGTCCAGAGAGTGCACTGGCACCACTGGGGATGCACTGCAGTGAGTCCAGAGAGTGCACTGGCAGCACTGGGGATGCAGTGCAGTGACTCCAGAGAGTGCACTGGCACCACTGCGGATGCACTGCAGTGAGTCCAGAGAGTGCAGTGGCACCACTGGTGATGCAGTGCAGTGAGTGCAGAGAGTGCACTGGCACCACTGGGGATGCAGTGCAGTGAGTCCAGAGAGTGCACTGGCACCACTGGGGATGCACTGCAGTGACTCGAAAGAGTGCACTGGCACCACTGCGGATGCACTGCAGTGAGTCTGGAGAGTGCCCTGGCACCAATGGTGATGCAGTGCAGTGAGTCCAGAGAGTGCAGTGACACCACTGGGGATGCAGTGCAGGGAGTGCAGAGAGTGCACTGGCACAAAAGGGGATGCACTGCAGTGACTCCAGAAAGTGCACTGGCACCACTGGGGATGCACTGCAGTGAGTCCAGAGAGTGCACTGGCACCGCTGGTGATGCAGTGCAGTGAGTCCAGAGAGTACACTGGCACCACTGGGGATGCACTGCAGTGAGTCCAGAGAGTGTACTGGCACCACAGGGGATGCAGTGCAGTGAGTCCAGAGAGTGCACTGGCACCACTGGGGATGCATTGCAGTGAGTGCAGAGAGTGCACTGGCACCACTGGGGATGCACTGCAGTGAGACCAGAGAGTGCACTGGCACCACTGGGGATGCACTGCAGTAACTTAAAAGAGTGCACTGGCACCACTGCGGATGCACTGCAGTGAGTCCGGAGAGTGCACTGGCACCACTGGGGATGCAGTGCAGTGAGTCCAGAGAGTGCACTGGCACCACTGGGGATGCAGTGCAGTGAGTCCAGAGAGTGCACTGGCACCACTGGGGATGCAATGCAGTGAGTCCAGAGAGTGCACTGGCACCACTGGGGATGCAGTGCAGTGAGTCCAGAGAGTGCAGTGGCACCACTGGTGATGCAGTGCAGTGAGTCCAGAGAGTGCACTGGCACCACTGGGGATGCACTGCAGTGAGTCCAGAGAGTGCACTGGCACCACTGGGGATGCACTGCAGTGACTTAAAAGAGTGCACTGGCACCACTGCGGATGCACTGCAGTGAGTCCGGAGAGTGCACTGGCACCAATGGTGATGCAGTGCAGTGAGTCCAGAGAGTGCAGTGGCACCACTGGGGATGCAGTGCAGTGAGTCCAGAGAGTGCACTGGCACCACTGGGGATGCAATGCAGTGACTCGAAAGAGTGCAATGGCACCACTGGGGATGCACTGCAGTGAGTCCGGAGAGTGCCCTGGCACCAATGGTGATGCAGTGCAGTGATCCAGAGAGTGCACTGGCACCACTGGGGATGCAGTGCAGTGAGTCCAGAGAGTGCACTGGCACCACTGGGGATGCAGTGCAGTGAGTCCAGAGAGTGCACTGGCTCCACTGGGGATGCAGTGCAGTGACTCAAGAGAGTGCACAGGCACCACTGGGGATGCAGTGCAGTGAGTCGAGAGAGTGCACTGGCACCACTGGGGATGCACTGCAGTGAGTCCAGAGAGTGCACTGGCACCACTGGGGATGCAGTGCAGTGAGTCCAGAGAGTGCACTGGCACCAGTGGGGATGCACTGCAGTGAGTCCAGAAAGTGCACTGGCACCACTGGAGATGCACTGCAGTGAGTCCAGAGAGTGCACTGGCACCGCTGGTGATGCAGTGCAGTGAGTCCAGAGAGTACACTGGCACCACTGGGGATGCACTGCTGTGAGTCCAGAGAGTGTACTGGCACCACAGGGGATGCAGTGCAGTGAGTCCAGAGAGTGCACTGGCACCACTGGGGATGCACTGCAGTGAGTGCAGAGAGTGCACTGGCACCACTGGGGATGCACTGCAGTGAGTCCAGAGAGTGCTCTGGGAACACCGGGGATGCAGTGCAGTGAGTCCAGAGAGTGCAGTGGCACCACTGGTGATGCAGTGCAGTGAGTCCAGAGAGTGCACTGGCACCACTGGGGATGCAATGCAGTGAGTGCAGAGAGTACACTGGCACCTTCAGGTCTGCACTGCAGTGAGTCCAGAGAGTGCACTGGCACCACTGGGGATGCAGTGCAGTGAGTCCAGAGAGTGCACTGGCACCACTGGGGATGCACCTCGGTGAGTCCAGAGAGTGCTCTGGGAACACCGGGGATGCAGTGTAGTGAGTCCAGAGAGTGCAGTGGCACCACTGGGGATGCAGTGCAGTGAGTCCAGAGAGTGCACTGGCACCACTGGGGATGCAATGCAGTGAGTCCAGAGAGTGCACTGGCACCACTGGGGATGCACTGCAGTGATTCCAGAGAGTGCACTGGCACCACTGGGGATGCAGTGCAGTGAGTCCAGAGAGTGCACTGGCACCACTGCGGATGCACTGCAGTGACTCGAAAGAGTGCACTGGCACCACTGCGGATGCACTGCAGTGAGTCTGGAGAGTGCCCTGGCACCAATGGTGATGCAGTGCAGTGAGTCCAGAGAGTGCAGTGGCACCACTGGGGATGCAGTGCAGTGAGTCCAGAGAGTGCACTGGCACCACTGGGGATGCAATGCAGTGAGTCCAGAGAGTGCACTGGCACCACTGGGGATGCACTGCAGTGATTCCAGAGAGTGCACTGGCACCACTGGGGATGCAGTGCAGTGAGTCCAGAGAGTGCACTGGCACCACTGGGGATGCACTGCAGTGAGTCGAAAGAGTGCACAGGCACCACTGCGGATGCACTGCAGTGAGTCTGGAGAGTGCCCTGGCACCAATGGTGATGCAGTGCAGTGAGTCCAGAGAGTGCAGTGACACCACTGGCGATGCAGTGCAGTGAGTCCAGAGAGTGCACTGGCACCACTGGGGATGCAATGCAGTGAGTCCAGAGAGTGCTCTGGCACCACTGGGGATGCACTGCAGTGAGTCCAGAGAGTGCACTGGCACCACTGGGGATGCAATGCAGTGAGTCCAGAGAGTGCACTGGCACCACTGGGGATGAAGTGCAGTGAGTCCAGAGAGTGCACTGGCACCACTGGGGATGCAGTGCAGTGAGTCCAGAGAGTGCACTGGCACCAGTGGGGATGCACTGCAGTGAGTCCAGAAAGTGCACTGGCACCACTGGGGATGCACTGCAGTGAGTCCAGAGAGTGCACTGGCACCGCTGGTGATGCAGTGCAGTGAGTCCAGAGAGTACACTGGCACCACTGGGGATGCACTGCAGTGAGTCCAGAGAGTGTACTGGCACCACAGGGGATGCAGTGCAGTGAGTCCAGAGAGTGCACTGGCACCACTGGGGATGCATTGCAGTGAGTGCAGAGAGTGCACTGGCACCACTTGGGATGCACTGCAGTGAGTCCAGAGAGTGCACTGGCACCACTGGGGATGCACTGCAGTGAGTCCAGAGAGTGCACTGGCACCACTGGGGATGCACTGCAGTGAGTCCGGAGAGTGCACTGGCACCAATGGTGATGCAGTGCAGTGAGTCCAGAGAGTGCAGTGGCACCAATGGTGATGCAGTGCAGTGAGTCCAGAGAGTGCACTGGCACCACTGGGGATGCAATGCAGTGAGTCCAGAGAGTGCACTGGCACCACTGGGGATGCACTGCAGTGATTCCAGAGAGTGCACTGGCACCACTGGGGATGCAGTGCAGTGAGTCCAGAGAGTGCACTGGCACCACTGCGGATGCACTGCAGTGACTCGAAAGAGTGCACTGGCACCACTGCGGATGCACTGCAGTGAGTCTGGAGAGTGCCCTGGCACCAATGGTGATGCAGTGCAGTGAGTCCAGAGAGTGCAGTGACACCACTGGGGATGCAGTGTAGTGAGTCCAGAGAGTGCACTGGCACCACTGGGGATGCAATGCAGTGAGTCCAGAGAGTGCTCTGGCACCACTGGGGATGAGGTGCAGTGAGTCCAGAGAGTGCACTGGCACCACTGGGGATGCAGTGCAGTGAGTCCAGAGAGTGCACTGGCACCAGTGGGGATGCACTGCAGTGAGTCCAGAAAGTGCACTGGCACCACTGGGGATGCACTGCAGTGAGTCCAGAGAGTGCACTGGCACCGCTGGTGATGCAGTGCAGTGAGTCCAGAGAGGACACTGGCACCACTGGGGATGCACTGCAGTGAGTCCAGAGAGTGTACTGGCACCACAGGGGATGCAGTGCAGTGAGTCCAGAGAGTGCACTGGCACCACTGGGGATGCATTGCAGTGAGTGCAGAGAGTGCACTGGCACCACTGGGGATGCACTGCAGTGAGTCCAGAGAGTGCACTGGCACCAATGGTGATGCAGTGCAGTGAGTCCAGAGAGTGCAGTGGCACCAATGGGGATGCAGTGCAGGGAGTCCAGAGAGTGCACTGGCACCACTGGGGATGCACTGCAGTGAGTCCAGAGAGTGCACTGGCACCACTGGGGATGCACTGCTGTGAGTCCAGAGAGTGCTCGGGGAACACTGGGGATGCAGTGCAGTGAGTCCAGAGAGTGCAGTGGCACCACTGGGGATGCAGTGCAGTGAGTCCAGAGAGTGCACTGGCACCACTGGGGATGCAATGCAGTGAGTCCAGAGAGTGCACTGGCACCACTGGGGATGAAGTGCAGTGAGTCCGGAGAGTGCACTGGCACCTCTGGGGATGCAGTGCAGTGAGTCCAGAGAGTGCACTGGCACCACTGGGGATGCACTGCAGTGAGTCCAGAGAGTGCACTGGCACCACTGGGGATGCACTGCAGTGAGTCCAGAGAGTGCACTGGCAGCACTGGGGATGCAGTGCAGTGACTCCAGAGAGTGCACTGGCACCACTGGGGATGCACTGCACTGAGTCCAGAGAGTGCAGTGGCACCACTGGTGATGCAGTGCAGTGAGTGCAGAGAGTGCACTGGCACCACTGGGGATGCACTGCAGTGAGTCCAGAGAGTGCACTGGCACCACTGGGGATGCACTGCAGTGACTTAAAAGAGTGCACTGGCACCACTGCGGATGCACTGCAGTGAGTCCGGAGAGTGCACTGGCACCAATGGTGATGCAGTGCAGTGAGTCCAGAGAGTGCAGTGGCACCACTGGGGATGCAGTGCAGTGAGTCCAGAGAGTGCACTGGCACCACTGGGGATGCACTGCAGTGAGTCCAGAGAGTGCACTGGCACCACTGGGGATGCACTGCAGTGAGTCCAGAGAGTGCTCGGGGAACACTGGGGATGCAGTGCAGTGAGTCCAGAGAGTGCAGTGGCACCACTGGGGATGCAGTGCAGTGAGTCCAGAGAGTGCACTGGCACCACTGGGGATGCAATGCAGTGAGTCCAGAGAGTGCACTGGCACCACTGGGGATGAAGTGCAGTGAGTCCGGAGAGTGCACTGGCACCTCTGGGGATGCAGTGCAGTGAGTCCAGAGAGTGCACTGGCACCACTGGGGATGCACTGCAGTGAGTCCAGAGAGTGCACTGGCACCACTGGGGATGCACTGCAGTGAGTCCAGAGAGTGCACTGGCACCACTGGGGATGCACTGCAGTGAGTCCAGAGAGTGCACTGGCACCACTGGGGATGCACTGCAGTGAGTCCAGAGAGTGCACTGGCAGCACTGGGGATGCAGTGCAGTGACTCCAGAGAGTGCACTGGCACCACTGGGGATGCACTGCAGTGAGTCCAGAGAGTGCAGTGGCACCACTGGTGATGCAGTGCAGTGAGTGCAGAGATTGCACTGGCACCACTGGGGATGCACTGCAGTGAGTCCAGAGAGTGCACTGGCACCACTGGGGATGCACTGCAGTGACTGAAAAGAGTGCACTGGCACCACTGCGGATGCACTGCAGTGAGTCCGGAGAGTACACTGGCACCAATGGTGATGCAGTGCAGTGAGTCCAGAGAGTGCAGTGGCACCACTGGGGATGCAGTGCAGTGAGTCCAGAGAGTGCACTGGCACCACTGGGGATGCAATGCAGTGAGTCCAGAGAGTGCACTGGCACCACTGGGGATGCACTGCAGTGATTCCAGAGAGTGCACTGGCACCACTGGGGATGCAGTGCAGTGAGTCCAGAGAGTGCACTGGCACCACTGGGGATGCACTGCAGTGACTCGAAAGAGTGCACTGGCACCACTTGGGATGCACTGCAGTGAGTCTGGAGAGTGCCCTGGCACCAATGGTGATGCAGTGTAGTGAGTCCAGAGAGTGCAGTGACACCACTGGGGATGCAGTGCAGTGAGTCCAGAGAGTGCACTGGCACCACTGGGGATGCAATGCAGTGAGTCCAGAGAGTGCACTGGCACCACTGGGGATGAAGTGCAGTGAGTCCAGAGAGTGCACTGGCACCACTGGGGATGCAGTGCAGTGAGTCCAGAGAGTGCCCTGGCACCAGTGGGGATGCAGTGCAGTGAGTCCAGAAAGTGCACTGGCACCACTGGGGATGCACTGCAGTGAGTCCAGAGAGTGCACTGGCACCGCTGGTGATGCAGTGCAGTGAGTCCAGAGAGTACACTGGCACCACTGGGGATGCACTGAAGTGAGTCCAGAGAGTGTACTGGCACCACAGGGGATGCAATGCAGTGAGTCAAGAGAGTGCACTGGCACCACTGGGGATGCATTGCAGTGAGTGCAGAGAGTGCACTGGCACCACTTGGGATGCACTGCAGTGAGTCCAGAGAGTGCACTGGCACCACTGGGGATGCAGTGCAGTGAGTCCAGAGAGTGCACTGGCACCACTGGGGATGAAGTGCAGTGAGTCCAGAGAGTGCACTGGCACCTCTGGGGATGCAGTGCAGTGAGTCCAGAGAGTGCACTGGCACCACTGGGGATGCACTGCAGTGAGTCCAGAGAGTGCACTGGCAGCACTGGGGATGCAGTGCAGTGACTCCAGAGAGTGCACTGGCACCACTGGGGATGCACTGCAGTGAGTCCAGAGAGTGCAGTGGCACCACTGGTGATGCAGTGCAGTGAGTGCAGAGAGTGCACTGGCACCACTGGGGATGCACTGCAGTGACTCCAGAGAGTGCACTGGCACCACTGGGGATGCACTGCAGTGACTTAAAAGAGTGCACTGGCACCACTGCGGATGCACTGCAGTGAGTCCGGAGAGTGCACTGGCACCAATGGTGATACAGTGCAGTGAGTCCAGAGAGTGCAGTGGCACCACTGGGGATGCAGTGCAGTGAGTCCAGAGAGTGCACTGGCACCACTGGGGATGCACTGCAGTGATTCCAGAGAGTGCACTGGCACCACTGGGGATGCAGTGCAGTGAGTCCAGAGAGTGCACTGGCACCACTGGGGATGCACTGCAGTGACTCGAAAGAGTGCACTGGCACCACTGCGGATGCACTGCAGTGAGTCTGGAGAGTGCCCTGGCACCAATGGTGATGCAGTGCAGTGAGTCCAGAGAGTGCAGTGACACCAATGGGGATGCAGTGCAGTGAGTCCAGAGAGTGCACTGGCACCACTGGGGATGCAATGCAGTGAGTCCAGAGAGTGCACTGGCACCACTGGGGATGCAGTGCAGTGAGTCCAGAGAGTGCACTGGCACCAGTGGGGATGCACTGCAGTGAGTCCAGAAAGTGCACTGGCACCACTGGGGATGCACTGCAGTGAGTCCAGAGAGTGCACTGGCACCGCTGGTGATGCAGTGCAGTGAGTCCAGAGAGTACACTGGCACCACTGGGGATGCACTGAAGTGAGTCCAGAGAGTGTACTGGCACCACAGGGGATGCAGTGCAGTGAGTCCAGAGAGTGCACTGGCACCACTGGGGATGCATTGCAGTGAGTGCAGAGAGTGCACTGGCACCACTTGGGATGCACTGCAGTGAGTCCAGAGAGTGCACTGGCAGCACTGGGGATGCAGTGCAGTGACTCCAGAGAGTGCACTGGCACCACTGGGGATGCACTACAGTGAGTCCAGAGAGTGCAGTGGCACCACTGGTGATGCAGTGCAGTGAGTGCAGAGAGTGCACTGGCACCACTGGGTGTGCACTGCAGTGAGTCCAGAGAGTGCACTGGCACCACTGGGGATGCACTGCAGTGACTTAAAAGAGTGCACTGGCACCACTGCGGATGCACTGCAGTGAGTCCGGAGAGTGCACTGGCACCAATGGTGATGCAGTGCAGTGAGTCCAGAGAGTGCAGTGGCACCACTGGGGATGCAGTGTAGTGAGTCCAGAGAGTGCACTGGCACCACTGGGGATGCAATGCAGTGAGTCCAGAGAGTGCACAGGCACCACTGGGGATGCACTGCAGTGATTCCAGAGAGTGCACTGGCACCACTGGGGATGCAGTGCAGTGAGTCCAGAGAGTGCACTGGCACCACTGGGGATGCACTGCAGTGACTCGAAAGAGTGCACTGGCACCACTGCGGATGCACTATAGTGAGTCTGGAGAGTGCCCTGGCACCAATGGTGATGCAGTGCAGTCAGTCCAGAGAGTGCAGTGACACCACTGGGGATGCAGTGCAGTGAGTCCAGAGAGTGCACTGGCACCACTGGGGATGCAATGCAGTGAGTCCAGAGAGTGCTCTGGAACCACTGGGGATGCACTGCAGTGAGTCCAGAGAGTGCACTGGCACCACTGGGGATGCACTGCAGTGAGTCCAGAGAGTGCACTGGCACCAGTGGGGATGCACTGCAGTGAGTCCAGAAAGTGCACTGGCACCACTGGGGATGCACTGCAGTGAGTCCAGAGAGTGCACTGGCACCGCTGGTGATGCAGTGCAGTGAGTCCAGAGAGTACACTGGCACGACTGGGGATGCACTGCAGTGAGTCCAGAGAGTGTACTGGCAGCACAGGGGATGCACTGCAGTGAGTCCAGAGAGTGCACTGGCACCACTGGGGATGCACTGCAGTGAGTCCAGAGAGTGCACTGGCACCACTGCGGATGCACTGCAGTGAGTCCGGAGAGTGCACTGGCACCAATGGTGATGCAGTGCAGTGAGTCCAGAGAGTGCAGTGGCACCACTGGGGATGCAGTGCAGTGAGTCCAGAGAGTGCACTGGCACCACTGGGGATGCAAAGCAGTGAGTCCAGAGAGTGCACTGGCACCACTGGGGATGCACTGCAGTGATTCCAGAGAGTGCACTGGCACCACTGGGGATGCAGTGCAGTGAGTCCAGAGAGTGCACTGGCACCACTGGGGATGCACTGCAGTGACTCGAAAGAGTGCACTGGCACCACTGCGGATGCACTGCAGTGAGTCTGGAGAGTGCCCTGGCACCAATGGTGATGCAGTGCAGTGAGTCCAGAGAGTGCAGTGACACCACTGGGGATGCAGTGTAGTGAGTCCAGAGAGTGCACTGGCACCACTGGGGATGCAATGCAGTGAGTCCAGAGAGTGCTCTGGCACCACTGGGGATGAGGTGCAGTGAGTCCAGAGAGTGCACTGGCACCACTGGGGATGCAGTGCAGTGAGTCCAGAGAGTGCACTGGCACCAGTGGGGATGCACTGCAGTGAGTCCAGAAAGTGCACTGGCACCACTGGGGATGCACTGCAGTGAGTCCAGAGAGTGCACTGGCACCGCTGGTGATGCAGTGCAGTGAGTCCAGAGAGGACACTGGCACCACTGGGGATGCACTGCAGTGAGTCCAGAGAGTGTACTGGCACCACAGGGGATGCAGTGCAGTGAGTCCAGAGAGTGCACTGGCACCACTGGGGATGCATTGCAGTGAGTGCAGAGAGTGCACTGGCACCACTGGGGATGCACTGCAGTGAGTCCAGAGAGTGCACTGGCACCAATGGTGATGCAGTGCAGTGAGTCCAGAGAGTGCAGTGGCACCACTGGGGATGCAGTGCAGGGAGTCCAGAGAGTGCACTGGCACCACTGGGGATGCACTGCAGTGAGTCCAGAGAGTGCACTGGCACCACTGGGGATGCACTGCAGTGAGTCCAGAGAGTGCTCGGGGAACACTGGGGATGCAGTGCAGTGAGTCCAGAGAGTGCAGTGGCACCACTGGGGATGCAGTGCAGTGAGTCCAGAGAGTGCACTGGCACCACTGGGGATGCAATGCAGTGAGTCCAGAGAGTGCACTGGCACCACTGGGGATGAAGTGCAGTGAGTCCGGAGAGTGCACTGGCACCTCTGGGGATGCAGTGCAGTGAGTCCAGAGAGTGCACTGGCACCACTGGGGATGCAATGCAGTGAGTCCAGAGAGTGCACTGGCACCACTGGGGATGCACTGCAGTGAGTCCAGAGAGTGCACTGGCAGCACTGGGGATGCAGTGCAGTGAGTCCAGAGAGTGCACTGGCACCACTGGGGATGCACTGCAGTGAGTCCAGAGAGTGCAGTGGCACCACTGGTGATGCAGTGCAGTGAGTGCAGAGAGTGCACTGGCACCACTGGGGATGCACTGCAGTGAGTCCAGAGAGTGCACTGGCACCACTGGGGATGCACTGCAGTGACTTAAAAGAGTGCACTGGCACCACTGCGGATGCACTGCAGTGAGTCCGGAGAGTGCACTGGCACCAATGGTGATGCAGTGCAGTGAGTCCAGAGAGTGCAGTGGCACCACTGGGGATGCAGTGCAGTGAGTCCAGAGAGTGCACTGGCACCACTGGGGATGCACTGCAGTGAGTCCAGAGAGTGCACTGGCACCACTGGGGATGCACTGCAGTGAGTCCAGAGAGTGCTCGGGGAACACTGGGGATGCAGTGCAGTGAGTCCAGAGAGTGCAGTGGCACCACTGGGGATGCAGTGCAGTGAGTCCAGAGAGTGCACTGGCACCACTGGGGATGCAATGCAGTGAGTCCAGAGAGTGCACTGGCACCACTGGGGATGAAGTGCAGTGAGTCCGGAGAGTGCACTGGCACCTCTGGGGATGCAGTGCAGTGAGTCCAGAGAGTGCACTGGCACCACTGGGGATGCACTGCAGTGAGTCCAGAGAGTGCACTGGCACCAATGGGGATGCACTGCAGTGAGTCCAGAGAGTGCACTGGCAGCACTGGGGATGCAGTGCAGTGACTCCAGAGAGTGCACTGGCACCAATGGGGATGCACTGCAGTGAGTCCAGAGAGTGCAGTGGCACCACTGGTGATGCAGTGCAGTGAGTGCAGAGAGTGCACTGGCACCACTGGGGATGCACTGCAGTGAGTCCAGAGAGTGCACTGGCACCACTGGGGATGCACTGCAGTGACTTAAAAGAGTGCACTGGCACCTCTGCGGATGCACTGCAGTGAGTCCGGAGACTGCACTGGCACCAATGGTGATGCAGTGCAGTGAGTCCAGAGAGTGCACTGGCACCACTGGGGATGCAGTGCAGTGAGTCCAGAGAGTGCACTGGCACCACTGGGGATGCAATGCAGTGAGTCCAGAGAGTGCACTGGCACCACTGGGGATGCACTGCAGTGATTCCAGAGAGTGCACTGGCACCACTGGGGATGCACTGCAGTGACTCGAAAGAGTGCACTGGCACCACTTGGGATGCACTGCAGTGAGTCTGGAGAGTGCCCTGGCACCAATGGTGATGCAGTGCAGTGAGTCCAGAGAGTGCAGTGACACCAATGGTGATGCAGTGCAGTGAGTCCAGAGAGTGCAGTGACACCACTGGGGATGCAGTGCAGTGAGTCCAGAGAGTGCACTGGCACCACTGGGGATGAAGTGCAGTGAGTCCAGAGAGTGCACTGGCACCACTGGGGATGCAGTGCAGTGAGTCCAGAGAGTGCCCTGGAACCACTGGGGATGCAGTGCAGTGAGTCCAGAAAGTGCACTGGCACCACTGGGGATGCACTGCAGTGAGTCCAGAGAGTGCACTGGCACCGCTGGTGATGCAGTGCAGTGAGTCCAGAGAGTACACTGGCACCACTGGGGATGCACTGCAGTGAGTCCAGAGAGTGTACTGGCACCACAGGGGATGCAGTGCAGTGAGTCAAGAGAGTGCACTGGCACCACTGGGGATGCAGTGCAGTGAGTCCAGAGAGTGCACTGGCACCACTTGGGATGCGCTGCAGTGAGTCCAGAGAGTGCACTGGCACCACTGGGGATGAAGTGCAGTGAGTCCAGAGAGTGCACTGGCACCTCTGGGGATGCAGTGCAGTGAGTCCAGAGAGTGCACTGGCACCACTGGGGATGCACTGCAGTGAGTCCAGAGAGTGCACTGGCACCACTGGGGATGCAGTGCAGTGAGTCCAGAGAGTGCACTGGCACCACTGGGGATGTACTGCAGTGAGTCCAGAGAGTGCAGTGGCACCACTGGTGATGCAGTGCAGTGAGTGCAGAGAGTGCACTGGCACCACTGGGGATGCACTGCAGTGACTCCAGAGAGTGCACTGGCACCACTGGGGATGCACTGCAGTGACTTAAAAGAGTGCACTGGCACCACTGCGGATGCACTGCAGTGAGTCCGGAGAGTGCACTGGCACCAATGGTGATACAGTGCAGTGAGTCCAGAGAGTGCAGTGGCACCACTGGGGATGCAGTGCAGTGAGTCCAGAGAGTGCACTGGCACCACTGGGGATGCAATGCAGTGAGTCCAGAGAGTGCACTGGCACCACTGGGGATGCACTGCAGTGATTCCAGAGAGTGCACTGGCACCACTGGGGATGCAGTGCAGTGAGTCCAGAGAGTGCACTGGCACCACTGGGGATGCACTGCAGTGACTCGAAAGAGTGCACTGGCACCACTGCGGATGCACTGCAGTGAGTCTGGAGAGTGCCCTGGCACCAATGGTGATGCAGTGCAGTGAGTCCAGAGAGTGCAGTGACACCAATGGGGATGCAGTGCAGTGATCCAGAGAGTGCACTGGCACCACTGGGGATGCAGTGCAGTGAGTCCAGAGAGTGCACTGGCACCACTGGGGATGCAGTGCAGTGAGTCCAGAGAGTGCACTGGCACCAGTGGGGATGCACTGCAGTGAGTCCAGAAAGTGCACTGGCACCACTGGGGATGCACTGCAGTGAGTCCAGAGAGTGCACTGGAACCGCTGGTGATGCAGTGCAGTGAGTCCAGAGAGTACACTGGCACCACTGGGGATGCACTGAAGTGAGTCCAGAGAGTGTACTGGAACCACAGGGGATGCAGTGCAGTGAGTCCAGAGACTGCACTGGCACCACTGGGGATGCATTGCAGTGAGTGCAGAGAGTGCACTGGCACCACTTGGGATGCACTGCAGTGAGTCCAGAGAGTGCACTGGCAGCACTGGGGATGCAGTGCAGTGACTCCAGAGAGTGCACTGGCACCACTGGGGATGCACTACAGTGAGTCCAGAGAGTGCAGTGGCACCACTGGTGATGCAGTGCAGTGAGTGCAGAGAGTGCACTGGCACCACTGGGTGTGCACTGCAGTGAGTCCAGAGAGTGCACTGGCACCACTGGGGATGCACTGCAGTGACTTAAAAGAGTGCACTGGCACCACTGCGGATGCACTGCAGTGAGTCCGGAGAGTGCACTGGAACCAATGGTGATGCAGTGCAGTGAGTCCAGAGAGTGCAGTGGCACCACTGGGGATGCAGTGCAGTGAGTCCAGAGAGTGCACTGGGACCACTGGGGATGCACTGCAGTGACTCGAAAGAGTGCACTGGCACCACTGCGGATGCACTATAGTGAGTCTGGAGAGTGCCCTGGCACCAATGGTGATGCAGTGCAGTGAGTCCAGAGAGTGCAGTGACACCACTGGGGATGCAGTGCAGTGAGTCCAGAGAGTGCTCTGGCACCACTGGGGATGCAGTGCAGTGAGTCCAGAGAGTGCACTGGCACCAGTGGGGATGCAGTGCAGTGAGTCCAGAAAGTGCACTGGCACCACTGGGGATGCACTGCAGTGAGTCCAGAGAGTGCACTGGCACCGCTGGTGATGCAGTGCAGTGAGTCCAGAGAGTACACTGGCACCACTGGGGATGCACTGCAGTGAGTCCAGAGAGTGTACTGGCAGCACAGGGGATGCAGTGCAGTGAGTCCAGAGAGTGCACTGGCACCAGTGGGGATGCATTGCAGTGAGTGCAGAGAGTGCACTGGCACCACTGGGGATGCACTGCAGTGAGTCCAGAGAGTGCACTGGCACCAGTGGGGATGCACTGCAGTGAGTACAGAGAGTGCACTGGCAGCACTGGGGATGCAGTGCAGTGACTCCAGAGAGTGCACTGGCACCACTGGGGATGCACTGCAGTGAGTCCAGAGAGTGCAGTGGCACCACTGGTGATGCAGTGCAGTGAGTGCAGAGAGTGCACTGGCACCACTGGGGATGCACTGCAGTGAGTCCAGAGAGTGCACTGGCACCACTGGGGATGCACTGCAGTGACTTAAAAGAGTGCACTGGCACCACTGCGGATGCACTGCAGTGAGTCCGGAGAGTGCACTGGCACCAATGGTGATGCAGTGCAGTGAGTCCAGAGAGTGCAGTGTCACCACTGGGGATGCACTGCAGTGAGTCCAGAGAGTGCACTGGCACCACTGGGGATGCAATGCAGTGAGTCCAGAGAGTGCACTGGCACCACTGGGGATGCACTGCAGTGATTCCAGAGAGTGCACTGGCACCACTGGGGATGCAGTGCAGTGAGTCCAGAGAGTGCACTGGCACCACTGGGGATGCACTGCAGTGACTCGAAAGAGTGCACTGGCACCACTGCGGATGCACTGCAGTGAGTCTGGAGAGTGCCCTGGCACCAATGGTGATGCAGTGCAGTGAGTCCAGAGAGTGCAGTGACACCACTGGGGATGCAGTGCAGTGAGTGCAGAGAGTGCACTGGCACAAAAGGGGATGCACTGCAGTGACTCCAGAAAGTGCACTGGCACCACTGGGGATGCACTGCAGTGAGTCCAGAGAGTGCACTGGCACCGCTGGTGATGCAGTGCAGTGAGTCCAGAGAGTACACTGGCACCACTGGGGATGCACTGCAGTGAGTCCAGAGAGTGTACTGGCACCACAGGGGATGCAGTGCAGTGAGTCCAGAGAGTGCACTGGCACCACTGGGGATGCATTGCAGTGAGTGCAGAGAGTGCACTGGCACCACTGGGGATGCACTGCAGTGAGACCAGAGAGTGCACTGGCACCACTGGGGATGCACTGCAGTGAGTCCGGAGAGTACACTGGCACCACTGGGGATGCAGTGCAGTGAGTCCAGAGAGTGCAGTGGCACCACTGGGGATGCAGTGCAGTGAGTCCAGAGAGTGCACTGGCACCACTGGGGATGCAATGCAGTGAGTCCAGAGAGTGCACTGGCACCACTGGGGATGCAGTGCAGTGAGTCCAGAGAGTGCAGTGGCACCACTGGTGATGCAGTGCAGTGAGTCCAGAGAGTGCACTGGCACCACTGGGGATGCACTGCAGTGAGTCCAGAGAGTGCACTGGCACCACTGGGGATGCACTGCAGTGACTTAAAAGAGTGCACTGGCACCACTGCGGATGCACTGCAGTGAGTCCGGAGAGTGCACTGGCACCAATGGTGATGCAGTGCAGTGAGTCCAGAGAGTGCACTGGCACCACTGGGGATGCAGTGCAGTGAGTCCAGAGAGTGCACTGGCACCACTGGGGATGCATTGCAGTGAGTGCAGAGAGTGCACTGGCACCACTTGGGATGCACTGCAGTGAGTCCAGAGAGTGCACTGGCAGCACTGGGGATGCAGTGCAGTGACTCCAGAGAGTGCACTGGCACCACTGGGGATGCACTACAGTGAGTCCAGAGAGTGCAGTGGCACCACTGGTGATGCAGTGCAGTGAGTGCAGAGAGTGCACTGGCACCACTGGGTGTGCACTGCAGTGAGTCCAGAGAGTGCACTGGCACCACTGGGGATGCACTGCAGTGACTTAAAAGAGTGCACTGGCACCACTGCGGATGCACTGCAGTGAGTCCGGAGAGTGCACTGGCACCAATGGTGATGCAGTGCAGTGAGTCCAGAGAGTGCAGTGGCACCACTGGGGATGCAGTGCAGTGAGTCCAGAGAGTGCACTGGGACCACTGGGGATGCACTGCAGTGACTCGAAAGAGTGCACTGGCACCACTGCGGATGCACTATAGTGAGTCTGGAGAGTGCCCTGGCACCAATGGTGATGCAGTGCAGTGAGTCCAGAGAGTGCAGTGACACCACTGGGGATGCAGTGCAGTGAGTCCAGAGAGTGCTCTGGCACCACTGGGGATGCAGTGCAGTGAGTCCAGAGAGTGCACTGGCACCAGTGGGGATGCAGTGCAGTGAGTCCAGAAAGTGCACTGGCACCACTGGGGATGCACTGCAGTGAGTCCAGAGAGTGCACTGGCACCGCTGGTGATGCAGTGCAGTGAGTCCAGAGAGTACACTGGCACCACTGGGGATGCACTGCAGTGAGTCCAGAGAGTGTACTGGCAGCACAGGGGATGCAGTGCAGTGAGTCCAGAGAGTGCACTGGCACCAGTGGGGATGCATTGCAGTGAGTGCAGAGAGTGCACTGGCACCACTGGGGATGCACTGCAGTGAGTCCAGAGAGTGCACTGGCACCAGTGGGGATGCACTGCAGTGAGTACAGAGAGTGCACTGGCAGCACTGGGGATGCAGTGCAGTGACTCCAGAGAGTGCACTGGCACCACTGGGGATGCACTGCAGTGAGTCCAGAGAGTGCAGTGGCACCACTGGTGATGCAGTGCAGTGAGTGCAGAGAGTGCACTGGCACCACTGGGGATGCACTGCAGTGAGTCCAGAGAGTGCACTGGCACCACTGGGGATGCACTGCAGTGACTTAAAAGAGTGCACTGGCACCACTGCGGATGCACTGCAGTGAGTCCGGAGAGTGCACTGGCACCAATGGTGATGCAGTGCAGTGAGTCCAGAGAGTGCAGTGTCACCACTGGGGATGCACTGCAGTGAGTCCAGAGAGTGCACTGGCACCACTGGGGATGCAATGCAGTGAGTCCAGAGAGTGCACTGGCACCACTGGGGATGCACTGCAGTGATTCCAGAGAGTGCACTGGCACCACTGGGGATGCAGTGCAGTGAGTCCAGAGAGTGCACTGGCACCACTGGGGATGCACTGCAGTGACTCGAAAGAGTGCACTGGCACCACTGCGGATGCACTGCAGTGAGTCTGGAGAGTGCCCTGGCACCAATGGTGATGCAGTGCAGTGAGTCCAGAGAGTGCAGTGACACCACTGGGGATGCAGTGCAGTGAGTGCAGAGAGTGCACTGGCACAAAAGGGGATGCACTGCAGTGACTCCAGAAAGTGCACTGGCACCACTGGGGATGCACTGCAGTGAGTCCAGAGAGTGCACTGGCACCGCTGGTGATGCAGTGCAGTGAGTCCAGAGAGTACACTGGCACCACTGGAGATGCACTGCAGTGAGTCCAGAGAGTGTACTGGCACCACAGGGGATGCAGTGCAGTGAGTCCAGAGAGTGCACTGGCACCACTGGGGATGCATTGCAGTGAGTGCAGAGAGTGCACTGGCACCACTGGGGATGCACTGCAGTGAGACCAGAGAGTGCACTGGCACCACTGGGGATGCACTGCAGTGAGTCCGGAGAGTACACTGGCACCACTGGGGATGCAGTGCAGTGAGTCCAGAGAGTGCAGTGGCACCACTGGGGATGCAGTGCAGTGAGTCCAGAGAGTGCACTGGCACCACTGGGGATGCAATGCAGTGAGTCCAGAGAGTGCACTGGCACCACTGGGGATGCAGTGCAGTGAGTCCAGAGAGTGCAGTGGCACCACTGGTGATGCAGTGCAGTGAGTCCAGAGAGTGCACTGGCACCACTGGGGATGCACTGCAGTGAGTCCAGAGAGTGCACTGGCACCACTGGGGATGCACTGCAGTGACTTAAAAGAGTGCACTGGCACCACTGCGGATGCACTGCAGTGAGTCCGGAGAGTGCACTGGCACCAATGGTGATGCAGTGCAGTGAGTCCAGAGAGTGCAATGGCACCACTGGGGATGCAGTGCAGTGAGTCCAGAGAGTGCACTGGCACCACTGGGGATGCAGTGCAGTGAGTCCAGAGAGTGCACTGGAACCACTGGGGATGCAGTGCAGTGAGTCCAGAGAGTGCACTGGCACCACTGGGGATGCACTGCAGTGATTCCAGAGAGTGCACTGGCACCACTGGGGATGCAGTGCAGTGAGTCCAGAGAGTGCACTGGCACCACTGGGGATGCACTGCAGTGACTCGAAAGAGTGCACTGGCACCACTGGGGATGCACTGCAGTGAGTCCGGAGAGTGCCCTGGCACCAATGGTGATGCAGTGCAGTGATCCAGAGAGTGCACTGGAACCACTCAGGATGCAGTGCAGTGAGTCCAGAGAGTGCACTGGCACCACTGGGGATGCAGTGCAGTGAGTCCAGAGAGTGCACTGGCTCCACTGGGGATGCAGTGCAGTGACTCAAGAGAGTGCACAGGCACCACTGGGGATGCAGTGCAGTGAGTCCAGAGAGTGCACTGGCACCACTGGGGACGCAGTGCAGTGAGTCCAGAGAGTGCACTGGCACCAGTGGGGATGCACTGCAGTGAGTCCAGAAAGTGCACTGGCACCACTGGGGATGCACTGCAGTGAGTCCAGAGAGTGCACTGGCACCGCTGGTGATGCAGTGCAGTGAGTCCAGAGAGTACACTGGCACCACTGGGGATGCACTGCAGTGAGTCCAGAGAGTGCAGTGGCACCACTGGTGATGCAGTGCAGTGAGTGCAGAGAGTGCACTGGCACCACTGGGGATGCACTGCAGTGAGTCCAGAGAGTGCACTGGCACCACTGGGGATGCAGTGCAGTGAGTGCAGAGAGTACACTGGCACCTCAGGGTCTGCACTGCAGTGAGTCCAGAGAGTGCACTGGCACCACTGGGGATGCAGTGCAGTGAGTCCAGAGAGTGCAGTGGCACCACTGGGGATGCACCTCGGTGAGTCCAGAGAGTGCTCTGGGAACACCGGGGATGCAGTGCAGTGAGTCCAGAGAGTGCAGTGGCTCCACTGGGGATGCAGTGCAGTGAGTCCAGAGAGTGCACTGGCACCACTGGGGATGCAATGCAGTGAGTCCGGAGAGTGCACTGGCACCACTGGGGATGCACTGCAGTGATTCCAGAGAGTGCACTGGCACCACTGGGGATGCAGTGCAGTGAGTCCAGAGAGTGCACTGGCACCACTGCGGATGCACTGCAGTGAGTCTGGAGAGTGCCCTGGCACCAATGGTGATGCAGTGCAGTGAGTCCAGAGAGTGCAGTGATTCCACTGGGGATGCAGTGCAGTGAGTCCAGAGAGTGCACTGGCACCACTGGGGATGCAATGCAGTGAGTCCAGAGAGTGCACTGGCACCACTGGGGATGAAGTGCAGTGAGTCCAGAGAGTGCACTGGCACCACTGGAGATGCACTGCAGTGAGTCCAGAGAGTGAACTGGCAGCACTGGGGATGCACTGCAGTGAGTCCAGAGAGTGCACTGGCACTTCTGGGGATGCAGTGCAGTGATCCAGAGAGTGCACTGGCACAAAAGGGGATGCACTGCAGTGACTCCAGAAAGTGCACTGGCACCACTGGGGATGCACTGCAGTGAGTCCAGAGAGTGCACTGGCACCGCTGGTGATGCAGTGCAGTGAGTCCAGAGAGGACACTGGCACCACTGGGGATGCACTGCAGTGAGTCCAGAGAGTGTACTGGCACCACAGGGGATGCAGTGCAGTGAGTCCAGAGAGTGCACTGGCACCACTGTGGATGCATTGCAGTGAGTGCAGAGAGTGCACTGGCACCACTGGGGATGCACTGCAGTGAGTCCAGAGAGTGCACTGGCACCACTGGGGATGCACTGCAGTGACTTAAAAGAGTGCACTGGCACCACTGCGGATGCACTGCAGTGAGTCCGGAGAGTGCACTGGCACCAATGGTGATGCAGTGCAGTGAGTCCAGAGAGTGCAGTGGCACCACTGGGGATGCAGTGCAGTGAGTCCAGAGAGTGCACTGGCACCACTGGGGATGCACTGCACTGAGTCCAGAGAGTGCACTGGCACCACTGGGGATGCACTGCAGTGAGTCCAGAGAGTGCAGTGGCACCACTGGGGATGCAGTGCAGTGAGTGCAGAGAGTGCACTGGCACCACTGGGGATGCACTGCAGTGAGTCCAGAGAGTGCACTGGCACCACTGGGGATGCAGTGCAGTGACTCAAGAGAGTGCACAGGCACCACTGGGGATGCACTGCAGTGACTCTAGAGAGTGCACTGGCACCACTGGGGATGCACTGCAGTGAGTCTGGAGAGTGCCCTGGCACCAATGGTGATGCAGTGCAGTGACTCCAGAGAGTGCAGTGACACCACTGGGGATGCAGTGCAGTGAGTCCAGAGAGTGCACTGGCACCACTTGGGATGCAATGCAGTGAGTCCAGAGAGTGCACTGGCACCACTGGGGATGCACTGCAGTGAGTCCAGAGAGTGCACTGGCACCACTGGAGATGCACTGCAGTGAGTCCAGAGAGTGCACTGGCAGCACTGGTGATGCAGTGCAGTGAGTCCAGAGAGTGCACTGGCACTTCTGGGGATGCAGTGCAGTGAGTGCAGAGAGTGCACTGGCACAAAAGGGGATGCACTGCAGTGAGTCCAGAAAGTGCACTGGCACCACTGGGGATGCACTGCAGTGAGTCCAGAGAGTGCACTGGCACCGCTGGTGATGCAGTGCAGTGAGTCCAGAGAGTACACTGGCACCACTGGGGATGCACTGCAGTGAGTCCAGAGAGTGCTCGGGGAACACTGGGGATGCAGTGCAGTGAGTGCAGAGAGTGCACTGGCACCACTGGGGATGCAGTGCAGTGAGTCCAGAGAGTGCACTGGCACCACTGGGGATGCACTGCAGTGACTCGAAAGAGTGCACTGGCACCACTGCGGATGCACTGCAGTGAGTCCGGAGAGTGCCCTGGCACCAATGGTGATGCAGTGCAGTGAGTCCAGAGAGTGCAGTGGCACCACTGGGGATGCAGTGCAGTGAGTCCAGAGAGTGCACTGGCACCACTGGGGATGCAATGCAGTGAGTCCAGAGAGTGCACTGGCACCACTGGGGATGAAGTGCAGTGAGTCCAGAGAGTGTACTGGCACCACAGGGGATGCAGTGCAGTGAGTCCAGAGAGTGCACTGGCACCTTGGGGATGCAGTTCAGTGAGTCCAGAGAGTGCTCTGGCACCACTGGGGATGCACTGCAGTGAGTCCAGAGAGTGCACTGGCAGCACTGGGGATGCAGTGCAGTGACTCCAGAGAGTGCACTGGCACCACTGGGGATGCACTGCAGTGAGTCCAGAGAGTGCAGTGGCACCACTGGGGATGCAGTGCAGTGAGTGCAGAGAGTGCACTGGCACCACTGGGGATGCAGTGCAGTGAGTCCAGAGAGTGCACTGGCACCACTGGGGATGCAATGCAGTGAGTCCAGAGAGTGCACTGGCACCACTGGGGATGCATTGCAGTGATTCCAGAGAGTGCACTGGCACCACTGGGGATGCAGTGCAGTGAGTCCAGAGAGTGCACTGGCACCACTGGGGATGCAGTGCAGTGAGTCCAGAGAGTGCAGTGACACCACTGGGGATGCAGTGCAGTGAGTCCAGAGACTGCACTGGCACCACTGGGGATGAAGTGCAGTGAGTCCAGAGAGTGCACTGGCACCACTGGGGATGCAGTGCAGTGAGTCCAGAGAGTGCACTGGCACCAGTGGGGATGCACTGCAGTGAGTCCAGAAAGTGCACTGGCACCACTGGGGATGCACTGCAGTGAGTCCAGAGAGTGCACTGGCACCGCTGGTGATGCAGTGCAGTGAGTCCAGAGAGTACACTGGCACCACTGGGGATGCACTGCAGTGAGTCCAGAGAGTGTACTGGCACCACAGGGGATGCAGTGCAGTGAGTCCAGAGAGTGCACTGACACCACTGGGGATGCATTGCAGTGAGTGCAGAGAGTGCACTGGCACCACTGGGGATGCACTGCAGTGAGTCCAGAGAGTGCACTGGCACCAATGGTGATGCAGTGCAGTGAGTCCAGAGAGTGCAGTGGCACCACTGGGGATGCAGTGCAGTGAGTCCAGAGAGTGCACTGGCACCACTGGGGATGCACTGCAGTGAGTCCAGAGAGTGCACTGGCACCACTGCGGATGCACTGCAGTGAGTCCAGAGAGTGCTCGGGGAACACTGGGGATGCAGTGCAGTGAGTGCAGAGAGTGCACTGGCACCACTGTGGATGCAGTGCATGAGTCCAGAGAGTGCACTGGCACCACTGGGGATGCACTGCAGTGACTCGAAAGAGTGCACTGGCACCACTGCGGATGCACTGCAGTGAGTCCGGAGAGTGCCCGGGCACCAATGGTGATGCAGTGTAGTGAGTCCAGAGAGTGCAGTGGCACCACTGGGGATGCAATGCAGTGAGTCCAGAGAGTGCACTGGCACCACTGGGGATGCATTGCAGTGATTCCAGAGAGTGCACTGGCACCACTGCGGATGCACTGCAGTGAGTCTGGAGAGTGCCCTGGCACCAATGGTGATGCAGTGCAGTGAGTCCAGAGAGTGCAGTGACACCACTGGGGATGCAGTGCAGTGAGTCCAGAGAGTGCACTGGCACCACTGGGGATGCAATGCAGTGAGTCCAGAGAGTGCACTGGCACCACTGGGGATGCATTGCAGTGATTCCAGAGAGTGCACTGGCACCACTGGGGATGCAGTGCAGTGAGTCCAGAGAGTGCACTGGCACCACTGGAGATGCAGTGCAGTGAGTCCAGAGAGTGCAGTGACACCACTGGGGATGCAGTGCAGTGAGTCCAGAGACTGCACTGGCACCACTGGGGATGCAATGCAGTGAGTCCAGAGAGTGCACTGGCACCACTGGGGATGAAGTGCAGTGAGTCCAGAGAGTGCACTGGCACCACTGGGGATGCAGTGCAGTGAGTCCAGAGAGTGCACTGGCACCAGTGGGGATGCACTGCAGTGAGTCCAGAAAGTGCACTGGCACCACTGGGGATGCACTGCAGTGAGTCCAGAGAGTGCACTGGCACCGCTGGTGATGCAGTGCAGTGAGTCCAGAGAGTACACTGGCACCACTGGGGATGCACTGCAGTGAGTCCAGAGAGTGTACTGGCACCACAGGGGATGCAGTGCAGTGAGTCCAGAGAGTGCACTGACACCACTGGGGATGCATTGCAGTGAGTGCAGAGAGTGCACTGGCACCACTGGGGATGCACTGCAGTGAGTCCAGAGAGTGCACTGGCACCAATGGTGATGCAGTGCAGTGAGTCCAGAGAGTGCAGTGGCACCACTGGGGATGCAGTGCAGTGAGTCCAGAGAGTGCACTGGCACCACTGGGGATGCAGTGCAGTGAGTCCAGAGAGTGCACTGGCACCACTGGGGATGCAGTGCAGTGACTCCAGAGAGTGCTCGGGGAACACTGGGGATGCACTGCAGTGAGTCCAGAGAGTGCACTGGCACCGCTGGTGATGCAGTGCAGTGAGTCCAGAGAGTACACTGGCACCACTGGGGATGCACTGCAGTGACTCGAAAGAGTGCACTGGCACCACTGCGGATGCACTGCAGTGAGTCCGGAGAGTGCCCGGGCACCAATGGTGATGCAGTGTAGTGAGTCCAGAGAGTGCAGTGGCACCACTGGGGATGCAATGCAGTGAGTCCAGAGAGTGCACTGGCACCACTGGGGATGCATTGCAGTGATTCCAGAGAGTGCACTGGCACCACTGCGGATGCACTGCAGTGAGTCTGGAGAGTGCCCTGGCACCAATGGTGATGCAGTGCAGTGAGTCCAGAGAGTGCAGTGACACCACTGGGGATGCAGTGCAGTGAGTCCAGAGAGTGCACTGGCACCACTGGGGATGCAATGCAGTGAGTCCAGAGAGTGCTCTGGCACCACTGGGGATGCACTGCAGTGAGTCCAGAGAGTGCACTGGCAGCACTGGGGATGCAGTGCAGTGAGTCCAGAGAGTGCACTGGCACCAGTGGGGATGCACTGCAGTGAGTCCAGAAAGTGCACTGGCACCACTGGGGATGCACTGCAGTGAGTCCAGAGAGTGCACTGGCACCGCTGGTGATGCAGTGCAGTGAGTCCAGAGGGTACACTGGCACCACTGGGGATGCACTGCAGTGAGTCCAGAGAGTGCTCGGGGAACACTGGGGATGCAGAGCAGTTAGTGCAGAGAGTGCACTGGCACCACTGGGGATGCAGTGCATGAGTCCAGAGAGTGCACTGGCACCACTGGGGATGCACTGCAGTGACTCGAAAGAGTGCACTGGCACCACTGCGGATGCACTGCAGTGAGTCCGGAGAGTGCCCGGGCACCAATGGTGATGCAGTGCAGTGAGTCCAGAGAGTGCAGTGGCACCACTGGGGATGCAGTGCAGTGAGTCCAGAGAGTGCACTGGCACCACTGGGGATGCAATGCAGTGAGTCCAGAGAGTGCACTGGCACCACTGGGTATGAAGTGCAGTGAGTCCAGAGAGTGCACTGGCACCTCTGGGGATGCAGTGCAGTGAGTCCAGACAGTGCACTGGCACCACTGGGGATGCACTGCAGTGAGTCCAGAGAGTGCACTGGCACCACTGGGGATGCACTGCAGTGAGTCCAGAGAGTGCACTGTCAGCACTGGGGATGAAGTGCAGTGACTCCAGAGAGTGCACTGGCACCACTGGGGATGCACTGCAGTGAGTCCAGAGAGTGCAGTGGCACCACTGGTGATGCAGTGCAGTGAGTGCAGAGAGTGCACTGGCACCACTGGGGATGCACTGCAGTGAGTCCAGAGAGTGCACTGGCACCACTGGGGATGCACTGCAGTGACTTAAAAGAGTGCACTGGCACCACAGGGGATGCACTGCAGTGAGTCCGGAGAGTGCACTGGCACCAATGGTGATGCAGTGCAGTGAGTCCAGAGAGTGCAGTGGCACCACTGGGGATGCAGTGCAGTGAGTCCAGAGAGTGCACTGGCACCACTGGGGATGCAATGCAGTGAGTCCAGAGAGTGCACTGGCACCACTGGGGACGCACTGCAGTGATTCCAGAGAGTGCACTGGCACCACTGGGGATGCAGTGCAGTGAGTCCAGAGAGTGCACTGGCACCACTGGGGATGCACTGCAGTGACTCGAAAGAGTGCACTGGCACCACTGCGGATGCACTGCAGTGAGTCTGGAGAGTGCCCTGGCACCAATGGTGATGCAGTGCAGTGAGTCCAGAGAGTGCAAAGGCACCAAAAGGGATGCACTGCAGTGAGTCCAGAGAGTGCACTGGCACCACTGGGGATGCAATGCAGTGAGTCCAGAGAGTGCACTGGCACCACTGGGGATGAAGTGCAGTGAGTCCAGAGAGTGCACTGGCACCACTGGGGATGCAGTGCAGTGAGTCCAGAGAGTGCACTGGCACCAGTGGGGATGCACTGCAGTGAGTCCAGAAAGTGCACTGGCACCACTGGGGATGCACTGCAGTGAGTCCAGAGAGTGCACTGGCACCGCTGGTGATGCAGTGCAGTGAGTCCAGAGAGTACACTGGCACCACTGGGGATGCACTGAAGTGAGTCCAGAGAGTGTACTGGCACCACAGGGGATGCAGTGCAGTGAGTCCAGAGAGTGCACTGGCACCACTGGGGATGCAGTGCAGTGAGTGCAGAGAGTGCACTGGCACCACTGGGGATGCACTGCAGTGAGTCCAGAGAGTGCACTGGCACCCCTGGGGATGCACTGCAGTGAGTCCAGAGAGTGCACTGGCAGCACTGGGGATGCAGTGCAGTGACTCCAGAGAGTGCACTGGCACCACTGGGGATGCACTGCAGTGAGTCCAGAGAGTGCAGTGGCACCACTGGTGATGCAGTGCAGTGAGTGCAGAGAGTGCACTGGCACCACTGGGGATGCACTGCAGTGAGTCCAGAGAGTGCACTGGCACCACTGGGGATGCACTGCAGTGACTTAAAAGAGTGCACTGGCACCACTGCGGATGCACTGCAGTGAGTCCGGAGAGTGCACTGGCACCAATGGTGATGCAGTGCAGTGAGTCCAGAGAGTGCAGTGGCACCACTGGGGATGCAGTGCAGTGAGTCCAGAGAGTGCACTGGCACCACTGGGGATGCAATGCAGTGAGTCCAGAGAGTGCACTGGCACCACTGGGGATGCACTGCAGTGATTCCAGAGAGTGCACTGGCACCACTGGGGATGCAGTGCAGTGAGTCCAGAGAGTGCACTGGCACCACTGGGGATGCACTGCAGTGACTCGAAAGAGTGCACTGGCACCACTGCGGATGCACTGCAGTGAGTCTGGAGAGTGCCCTGGCACCAATGGTGATGCAGTGCAGTGAGTCCAGAGAGTGCAGTGACACCACTGGGGATGCAGTGCAGTGAGTCTAGAGAGTGCACTGGCACCACTGGGGATGCAATGCAGTGATTCCAGAGAGTGCTCTGGCACCACTGGGGATGCGCTGCAGTGAGTCCAGAGAGTGCACTGGCACCACTGGGGATGCAGTGCAGTGAGTCCAGAGAGTGCACTGGCACCACTGGGGATGCACTGCAGTGAGTCCAGAAAGTGCACTGGCACCACTGGGGATGCACTGCAGTGAGTCCAGAGAGTGCACTGGCACCGCTGGTGATGCAGTGCAGTGAGTCCAGAGAGTACACTGGCACCACTGGGGATGCACTGCAGTGAGTCCAGAGAGTGTACTGGCACCACAGGGGATGCAGTGCAGTGAGTCCAGAGAGTGCACTGGCACCACTGGGGATGCATTGCAGTGAGTGCAGAGAGTGCACTGGCACCACTGGGGATGCACTGCAGTGAGTCCAGAGAGTGCACTGGCACCACTGGGGATGCACTGCAGTGAGTCCAGAGAGTGCACTGGCACCACTGGGGATGCAGTGCAGTGACTCCAGAGAGTGCACTGGCACCACTGGGGATGCACTGCAGTGAGTCCAGAGAGTGCACTGCACCACTGGTGATGCAGTGCAGTGAGTGCAGAGAGTGCACTGGCACCACTGGGGATGCACTGCAGTGACTTAAAAGAGTGCACTGGCACCACTGCGGATGCACTGCAGTGAGTCCGGAGAGTGCACTGGCACCAATGGTGATGCAGTGCAGTGAGTCCAGAGAGTACACTGGCACCACTGGTGATGCACTGCAGTGACTCTAGAGAGTGCAATGGCAACACTGGAGATGCACTACAGTGAGTCCAGAGAGTGCACTGGCACCGCTGGGGATGCAGTGCAGTGAGTCCAGAGACTGCACTGGCACCACTGGGGATGCAGTGCAGTGACTCCAGAGAGTGCACTGGCACCACTGGGGATGCGGTGCAGTGAGTCTGGAGAGTGCACTGGCTCCACTGGGGATGCACTGCAGTAAGAGCAGAGAGTGCACTGGCACCACTGGAGATGCACTGCAGTGAGTCCAGAGAGTGCACTGGCACCACTGGGGATACAGCGCAGTGAGTCCAGAGAGTGCACTGGCACTACTGGAGATGCAGTACAGTGAGTCCACAGAGTGCACTGGCACAACTGGGGATGCACTGCAGTGAGTGCAGAGAGTGCACTGGCACCACTGGTGATGCAGTGCAGTGAGTCCAGAGAGTGCACTGGCACCACTGCGGATGCAGTGCAGTCAGTCCAGAGAGTGCACTGGCACCACTGGGGATGTACTGCAGTGAGTCCAGAGAGTGCACTGGCACCACTGGGGATGCAGTGCAGTGAGTCCAGAGAGTACACTGACACCATTGGGGATGCACTGCAGTGAGTCCAGGGAGTGCACTGGCATCACTGGGGATGCAGTGCAGTGAGTCCAGAGAGTACACTGGCACCTTGGGGATGCACTGCAGTGAGTCCAGAAAGTGCACTGGCACCACTGGGGATGCACTGCAGTGAGTCCAGAGAGTGCACTGGCACCGCTGGTGATGCAGTGCAGTGAGTCCAGAGAGTACACTGGCACCACTGGGGATGCACTGAAGTGAGTCCAGAGAGTGTACTGGCAGCACAGGGGATGCAGTGCAGTGAGTCCAGAGAGTGCACTGGCACCACTGGGGATGCATTGCAGTGAGTGCAGAGAGTGCACTGGCACCACTTGGGATGCACTGCAGTGAGTCCAGAGAGTGCACTGGCACCACTGGGGATGCACTGCAGTGAGTCCAGAGAGTGCACTGGCAGCACTGGGGATGCAGTGCAGTGACTCCAGAGAGTGCACTGGCACCACTGGGGATGCACTGCAGTGAGTCCAGAGAGTGCACTGGCACCACTGGGGATGCACTGCAGTGACTTAAAAGAGTGCACTGGCCCCACTGCGGATGCACTGCAGTGAGTCCGGAGAGTGCACTGGCACCAATGGTGATGCAGTGCAGTGAGTCCAGAGAGTGCAGTGGCACCACTGGGGATGCAGTGCAGTGAGTCCAGAGAGTGCACTGGCACCACTGGGGATGCAATGCAGTGAGTCCAGAGAGTGCACTGGCACCACTGGGGATGCACTGCAGTGATTCCAGAGAGTGCACTGGCACCACTGGGGATGCAGTGCAGTGAGTCCAGAGAGTGCACTGGCACCACTGGGGATGCACTGCAGTGACTCGAAAGAGTGCACTGGCACCACTGCGGATGCACTGCAGTGAGTCTGGAGAGTGCCCTGGTACCAATGGTGATGCAGTGCAGTGAGTCCAGAGAGTGCAGTGACACCACTGGGGATGCAGTGCAGTGAGTCTAGAGAGTGCACTGGCACCACTGGGGATGCAATGCAGTGAGTCCAGAGAGTGCTCTGGCACCACTGGGGATGCACTGCAGTGAGTCCAGAGAGTGCACTGGCACCACTGGGGATGCAGTGCAGTGAGTGCAGAGAGTGCACTGGCACCACTGGGGATGCACTGCAGTGAGTCCAGAAAGTGCACTGGCACCACTGGGGATGCACTGCAGTGAGTCCAGAGAGTGCACTGGCACCGCTGGTGATGCAGTGCAGTGAGTCCAGAGAGTACACTGGCACCACTGGGGATGCACTGCAGTGAGTCCAGAGAGTGTACTGGCACCACAGGGGATGCAGTGCAGTGAGTCCAGAGAGTGCACTGGCACCACTGGGGATGCATTGCAGTGAGTCCAGAGAGTGCACTGGCACCACTGGGGATGCACTGCAGTGAGTCCAGAGAGTGCACTGGCACCACTGGGGATGCACTGCAGTGAGTCCAGAGAGTGCACTGGCACCACTGGTGATGCAGTGCAGTGAGTGCAGAGAGTGCACTGGCACCACTGGGGATGCACTGCAGTGAGTCCAGAGAGTGCACTGGCACCACTGGGGATGCACTGCAGTGACTTAAAAGAGTGCACTGGCACCACTGCGGATGCACTGCAGTGAGTCCGGAGAGTGCACTGGCACCAATGGTGATGCAGTGCAGTGAGTCCAGAGAGTACACTGGCACCACTGGGGATGCACTGCAGTGACTCTAGAGAGTGCAATGGCAACACTGGAGATGCACTACAGTGACTCCAGAGAGTGCACTGGCACCGCTGGGGATGCAGTGCAGTGATTCCAGAGACTGCACTGGCACCACTGTGGATGCAGTGCAGTGACTCCATAGAGTGCACTGGCACCACTGCGGATGCGGTGCAGTGAGTCCAGAGAGTGCACTGGCTCCACTGGGGATGCACTGCAGTGAGAGCAGAGAGTGCACTGGCACCACTGGAGATGCAGTGCAGTGAGTGCAGAGAGTGCACTGGCACCACTGGGCATACAGCGCAGTGAGTCCAGAGAGTGCACTGGCACTACTGGGGATGCAGTACAGTGAGTCCACAGAGTGCACTGGCACAACTGGGGATGCACTGCAGTGAGTGCAGAGAGTGCACTGGCACCACTGGGGATGCAGTGCAGTGAGTCCAGAGAGTGCACTGGCACCACTGCGGATGCAGTGCAGTCAGTCCAGAGAGTGCACTGGCACCATTGGGGATGTACTGCAGTGAGTCCAGAGAGTGCACTGGCACCACTGGGGATGCAGTGCAGTGAGTCCAGAGAGTGCACTGGAACCACTGGGGATGCAGTGCAGTGAGTCCAGAGAGTACACTGGCACCACAGGGGATGCACTGCAGTTACTCTAGAGAGTGCACTGGCAACAGTGGAGATGCAGTGCAGTGAGTCCAGAGAGTGCACTGGCACCACTGGGGATGCAGTGCAGTGAGTCCAGAGAGTGCACTGGCTCCACTGGGGATGCACTGCAGTGAGGGCAGAGAGTACACTGGCACCACTGGGGATGCAGTGCAGTGAGTCCAGAGAGTGCACTGGCACCACTGGGGATACAGTGCAGTGAGTCCAGAGAGTGCACTGGCACCACTGGGGATGCAGTGCAGTGAGTCCACAGAGTGCACTGGCACCACTGGAGATGCAGTGCAGTGAGTCCAGAGAGTGCACTGGCACCACTGGGGATGCACTGCAGTGACTCCAGAGAGTGCACTGGCACCACTGGTGATGCAGTGCTGTGAGTCCACAGAGTGCACTGGCACCACTGGGGATGCACTGCAGTGAGGGCAGAGAGTACACTGGCACCACAGGGGATGCGGTGCAGTGAGTCCAGAGAGTGCACTGGCACCACTGGGGATGCAGTGCAGTGAATATAGAGAGTGCAGTGGCACCACTGGGGATGCAGTGCAGTGAGTCCAGAGAGTACACTGGCACCACTGCGGATGCACTGCGGTGACTCTAGAGAGTGCACTGGCACCACTGGGGATGCAGTGCAGTGAGTCCAGAGAGTGCACTGGCACCACTAGGGATTCAGTACAGTGAGTCCAGAGAGTGCACTGGCACCACTGGGGATGCAGTGCAGTGAGTCCAGAGAATGCACTGGCACCACTGGGGATGCACTGCAGTGAGTCCAGAGAGTGCACAGGCAGCACTGGGGATGCAGTGCAGTGAGTCCAGAGAGTGCACTAGCACCACTGGGGATGCAGTGCAGTGAGTCCAGAGAGTGCACTGGCACCACTGGGGATGCAGTGCAGTGAGTCCAGAGAGTGCACTGGCTCCACTGGGGATGCACTGCAGTGAGGGCAGAGAGTGCACTGGCACCACTGGGGATGCAGTGCAGTGAGTCCAGAGAGTTCACTGGCACCACTAGGGATTCAGTACAGTGAGTCCAGAGAGTGCACTGGCACCACTGGGGATGCAGTGCAGTGAGTCCAGAGAGTGCACTGGCTCCACTGGGGATGCACTGCAGTGACTCTAGAGAGTACACTGGCACCACTGGGGATGCACTGCAGTGAGTCCAGAGAGTGCACAGGCAGCACTGGGGATGCAGTGCAGTGAGTCCAGAGAGTGCACTGGCACCACTGGGGATGCAGTGCAGGGACTCCAGAAAGTGCACTGGCACCACTGGGGATGCACTGCAGTGAGTCCAGAGAGTGCACTGGCACCGCTGGTGATGCAGTGCAGTGAGTCCAGAGAGTACACTGGCACCACTGGGGATGCACTGCAGTGAGTACAGAGAGTGCTCGGGGAACACTGGGGATGCAGTGCAGTGAGTGCAGAGAGTGCACTGGCACCACTGGGGATGCAGTGCAGTGAGTCCAGAGAGTGCACTGGCACCACTGGGGATGCACTGCAGTGACTCGAAAGAGTGCACTGGCACCACTGCGGATGCACTGCAGTGAGTCCGGAGAGTGCCCTGGCACCAATGGTGATGCAGTGCAGTGAGTCCAGAGAGTGCAGTGGCACCACTGGGGATGCAGTGCAGTGAGTCCAGAGAGTGCACTGGCACCACTGGGGATGCAGTGCAGTGAGTCCAGAGAGTGCACTGGCACCACTGGGGATGAAGTGCAGTGAGTCCAGAGAGTGCACTGGCACCTCTGGGGATGCAGTGCAGTGAGTCCAGAGAGTGCACTGGCACCACTGGGGATGCAGTGCAGTGAGTCCAGAGAGTGCACTGGCACCACTGGGGATGCAGTGCAGTGAGTCCAGAGAGTGCACTGGCAGCACTGGGGATGCAGTGCAGTGACTCCAGAGAGTGCACTGGCACCACTGGGGATGCACTGCAGTGAGTCCAGAGAGTGCAGTGGCACCACTGGTGATGCAGTGCAGTGAGTGCAGAGAGTGCACTGGCACTACTGGGGATGCACTGCAGTGAGTCCAGAGAGTGCACTGGCACCACTGGGGATGCACTGCAGTGACTTAAAAGAGTGCACTGGCACCACTGCGGATGCACTGCAGTGAGTCCGGAGAGTGCACTGGCACCAATGGTGATGCAGTGCAGTGAGTCCAGAGAGTGCAGTGGCACCACTGGGGATGCAGTGCAGTGAGTCCAGAGAGTGCACTGGCAGCACTGGGGATGCAATGCAGTGAGTCCAGAGAGTGCACTGGCACCACTGGGGATGCACTGCAGTGATTCCAGAGAGTGCACTGGCACCACTGGGGATGCAGTGCAGTGAGTCCAGAGAGTGCACTGGCACCACTGGGGATGCACTGCAGTGACTCGAAAGAGTGCACTGGCACCACCGCGGATGCACTGCAGTGAGTCTGGAGAGTGCCCTGGCACCAATGGTGATGCAGTGCAGTGAGTCCAGAGAGTGCAGTGACACCACTGGGGATGCAGTGCAGTGAGTCCAGAGAGTGCACTGGCACCACTGGGGATGCAATGTAGTGAGTCCAGAGAGTGCACTGGCACCACTGGGGATGAAGTGCAGTGAGTCCAGAGAGTGCACTGGCACCACTGGGGATGCAGTGCAGTGAGTCCAGAGAGTGCACTGGCACCAGTGGGGATGCACTGCAGTGAGTCCAGAAAGTGCACTGGCACCACTGGGGATGCACTGCAGTGAGTCCAGAGAGTGCACTGGCACCGCTGGTGATGCAGTGCAGTGAGTCCAGAGAGTACACTGGCACCACTGGGGATGCAGTGCAGTGAGTCCAGAGAGTGTACTGGCACCACAGGGGATGCAGTGCAGTGAGTCCAGAGAGTGCACTGGCACCACTGGGGATGCATTGCAGTGAGTGCAGAGATTGCACTGGCACCACTTGGGATGCACTGCAGTGAGTCCAGAGAGTGCACTGGCACCACTGGGGATGCACTGCAGTGAGTCCAGAGAATGCACTGGCAGCACTGGGGATGCAGTGCAGTGAGTGCAGAGAGTGCACTGGCACCACTGGGGATGCAGTGCAGTGAGTCCAGAGAGTGCAGTGGCACCACTGGTGATGCAGTGCAGTGAGTGCAGAGAGTGCACTGGCACCACTGGGGATGCACTGCAGTGAGTCCAGAGAGTGCACTGGCACCACTGGGGATGCACTGCAGTGACTTAAAAGAGTGCACTGGCACCACTGCGGATGCACTGCAGTGAGTCCGGAGAGTGCCCTGGCACCAATGGTGATGCAGTGCAGTGAGTCCAGAGAGTGCAGTGGCACAACTGGGGATGCAGTGCAGTGAGTCCAGAGAGTGCACTGGCACCACTGGGGATGCACTGCAGTGACTCGAAAGAGTGCACTGGCACCACTGCGGATGCACTGCAGTGAGTCTGGAGAGTGCCCTGGCACCAATGGTGATGCAGTGCAGTGAGTCCAGAGAGTGCAGTGACACCACTGGGGATGCAGTGCAGTGAGTCCAGAGAGTGCACTGGCACCACTGGGGATGCAATGCAGTGAGTCCAGAGAGTGCTCTGGCACCACTGGGGATGCATTGCAGTGAGTCCAGAGAGTGCACTGGCACCACTGGGGATGCAGTGCAGTGAGTCCAGAGAGTGCACTGGCACCAGTGGGGATGCAGTGCAGTGAGTCCAGAGAGTGCACTGGCACCACTGGGGATGCACTGCAGTGAGTCCAGAGAGTGCACTGGCACCGCTGGTGATGCAGTGCAGTGAGTCCAGAGAGTACACTGGCACCACTGGGGATGCACTGCAGTGAGTCCAGAGAGTGTACTGGCACCACAGGGGATGCAGTGCAGTGAGTCCAGAGAGTGCACTGGCACCACTGGGGATGCATTGCAGTGAGTGCAGAGAGTGCACTGGCACCACTGGTGATGCACTGCAGTGAGTCCAGAGAGTGCACTGGCACCAATGGTGATGCAGTGCAGTGAGTCCAGAGAGTGCAGTGGCACCACTGGGGATGCAGTGCAGTGAGTGCAGAGAGTGCACTGGCACCACTGGGGATGCACTGCAGTGAGTCCAGAGAGTGCACTGGCACCACTGGGGATGCACTGCAGTGAGTCCAGAGAGTGCTCGGGGAACACTGGGGATGCAGTGCAGTGAGTGCAGAGAGTGCACTGGCACCACTGGGGATGCAGTGCAGTGAGTCCAGAGAGTGCACTGGCACCACTGGGGATGCACTGCAGTGACTCGAAAGAGTGCACTGGCACCACTGCGGATGCACTGCAGTGAGTCCGGAGAGTGCCCTGGCACCAATGGTGATGCAGTGCAGTGAGTCCAGAGAGTGCACTAGCACCACTGGGGATGCAGTGCAGTGAGTCCAGAGAGTGCACTGGCACCACTGGGGATGCAATGCAGTGAGTCCAGAGAGTGCACTGGCACCACTGGGGATGAAGTGCAGTGAGTGCAGAGAGTGCACTGGCACCTCTGGGGATGCAGTGCAGTGAGTCCAGAGAGTGCACTAGCACCACTGGGGATGCACTGCAGTGAGTCCAGAGAGTGCACTGGCACCACTGGGGATGCACTGCAGTGAGTCCAGAGAGTGCACTGGCAGCACTGGGGATGCACTGCAGTGAGTCCAGAGAGTGCACTGGCACCACTGGGGATGCACTGCAGTGAGTCCAGAGAGTGCACTGGCACCACTGGGGATGCACTGCAGTGACTCTTAAGAGTGCACTGGCACCACTGCGGATGCACTGCAGTGAGTCTGGAGAGTGCCCTGGCACCAATGGTGATGCAGTGCAGTGAGTCCAGAGAGTGCAGTGACACCACTGGGGTTGCAGTGCAGTGAGTCCAGAGAGTGCACTGGCACCACTGGGGATGCAATGCAGTGAGTCCAGAGAGTGCACTGGCACCACTGGGGATGAAGTGCAGTGAGTCCAGAGAGTGCACTGGCACCACTGGGGATGCAGTGCAGTGAGTCCAGAGAGTGCACTGGCACCTTGGGGATGCAGTTCAGTGAGTCCAGAAAGTGCACAGGCACCACTGGGGATGCACTGCAGTGAGTCCAGAGAGTGCACTGGCACCGCTGGTGATGCAGTGCAGTGAGTCCAGAGAGTACACTGGCACCACTGGGGATGCACTGAAGTGAGTCCAGAGAGTGTACTGGCACCACAGGGGATGCAGTGCAGTGAGTCCAGAGAGTGCACTGGCACCACTGGGGATGCATTGCAGTGAGTGCAGAGAGTGCACTGGCACCACTTGGGATGCACTGCAGTGAGTCCAGAGAGTGCACTGGCACCACTGGGGATGCACTGCAGTGAGTCCAGAGAGTGCACTGGCACCACTGGGGATGCACTGCAGTGACTTAAAAGAGTGCACTGGCACCACTGCGGATGCACTGCAGTGAGTCCGGAGAGTGCACTGGCACCAATGGTGATGCAGTGCAGTGAGTCCAGAGAGTGCAGTGGCACCACTGGGGATGCAGTGCAGTGAGTCCAGAGAGTGCACTGGCACAACTGGGGATGCAATGCAGTGAGTCCAGAGAGTGCACTGGCACCACTGCGGATGCACTGCAGTGATTCCAGAGAGTGCACTGGCACCACTGGGGATGCAGTGCAGTGAGTCCAGAGAGTGCACTGGCACCACTGGGGATGCACTGCAGTGACTCGAAAGAGTGCACTGGCACCACCGCGGATGCACTGCAGTGAGTCTGGAGAGTGCCCTGGCACCAATGGTGATGCAGTGCAGTGAGTCCAGAGAGTGCAGTGACACCACTGGGGATGCAGTGCAGTGAGTCCAGAGAGTGCACTGGCACCACTGGGGATGCAATGCAGTGAGTCCAGAGAGTGCACTGGCACCACTGGGGATGAAGTGCAGTGAGTCCAGAGAGTGCACTGGCACCACTGGGTATGCAGTGCAGTGAGTCCAGAGAGTGCACTGGCACCAGTGGGGATGCAGTGCAGTGAGTCCAGAAAGTGCACTGGCACCACTGGGGATGCACTGCAGTGAATCCAGAGAGTGCACTGGCACCGCTGGTGATGCAGTGCAGTGAGTCCAGAGAGTACACTGGCACCACTGGGGGTGCACTGCAATGAGTCCAGAGAGTGTACTGGCACCACAGGGGATGCAGTGCAGTGAGTCCAGAGAGTGCACTGGCAGCACTGGGGATGCATTGCAGTGAGTGCAGAGAGTGCACTGGCACCACTTGGGATGCACTGCAGTGAGTCCAGAGAGTGCACTGGCACCACTGGGGATGCACTGCAGTGAGTCCAGAGAATGCACTGGCAGCACTGGGGATGCAGTGCAGTGACTCCAGAGAGTGCACTGGCACCACTGGGGATGCAGTGCAGTGAGTCCAGAGAGTGCACTGGCACCACTGGGGATGCACTGCAGTGACTCGAAAGAGTGCACTGGCACCACTTGGGATGCACTGCAGTGAGTCTGGAGAGTGCCCTGGCACCAATGGTGATGCAGTGCAGTGAGTCCAGAGAGTGCAGTGACACCACTGGGGATGCAGTGCAGTGAGTCCAGAGAGTGCACTGGCACCACTGGGGATGCAATGCAGTGAGTCCAGAGAGTGCACTGGCACCACTGGGGATGAAGTGCAGTGAGTCCAGAGAGTGCACTGGCACCACTGGGGATGCAGTGCAGTGAGTCCAGAGAGTGCCCTGGCACCAGTGGGGATGCAGTGCAGTGAGTCCAGAAAGTGCACTGGCACCACTGGGGATGCACTGCAGTGAGTCCAGAGAGTGCACTGGCACCGCTGGTGATGCAGTGCAGTGAGTCCAGAGAGTACACTGGCACCACTGGGGATGCACTGAAGTGAGTCCAGAGAGTGTACTGGCACCACAGGGGATGCAGTGCAGTGAGTCAAGAGAGTGCACTGGCACCACTGGGGATGCATTGCAGTGAGTGCAGAGAGTGCACTGGCACCACTTGGGATGCACTGCAGTGAGTCCAGAGAGTGCACTGGCACCACTGGGGATGCAGTGCAGTGAGTCCAGAGAGTGCACTGGCACCACTGGGGATGAAGTGCAGTGAGTCCAGAGAGTGCACTGGCACCTCTGGGGATGCAGTGCAGTGAGTCCAGAGAGTGCACTGGCACCACTGGGGATGCACTGCAGTGAGTCCAGAGAGTGCACTGGCAGCACTGGGGATGCAGTGCAGTGACTCCAGAGAGTGCACTGGCACCACTGGGGATGCACTGCAGTGAGTCCAGAGAGTGCAGTGGCACCACTGGGGATGCAGTGCAGTGAGTGCAGAGAGTGCACTGGCACCACTGGGGATGCACTGCAGTGACTCCAGAGAGTGCACTGGCACCACTGGGGATGCACTGCAGTGACTTAAAAGAGTGCACTGGCACCACTGCGGATGCACTGCAGTGAGTCCGGAGAGTGCACTGGCACCAATGGTGATACAGTGCAGTGAGTCCAGAGAGTGCAGTGGCACCACTGGGGATGCAGTGCAGTGAGTCCAGAGAGTGCACTGGCACCACTGGGGATGCACTGCAGTGATTCCAGAGAGTGCACTGGCAACCCAGGGGAGGCAGTGCAGTGAGTCCAGAGAGTGCACTGGCACCACTGGGGATGCACTGCAGTGACTCGAAAGAGTGCACTGGCACCACTGCGGATGCACTGCAGTGAGTCTGGAGAGTGCCCTGGCACCAATGGTGATGCAGTGCAGTGAGTCCAGAGAGTGCAGTGACACCAATGGGGATGCAGTGCAGTGAGTCCAGAGAGTGCACTGGCACCACTGGGGATGCAATGCAGTGAGTCCAGAGAGTGCACTGGCACCACTGGGGATGAAGTGCAGTGAGTCCAGAGAGTGCACTGGCACCAGTGGGGATGCACTGCAGTGAGTCCAGAAAGTGCACTGGCACCACTGGGGATGCACTGCAGTGAGTCCAGAGAGTGCACTGGCACCGCTGGTGATGCAGTGCAGTGAGTCCAGAGAGTACACTGGCACCACTGGGGATGCACTGAAGTGAGTCCAGAGAGTGTACTGGCACCACAGGGGATGCAGTGCAGTGAGTCCAGAGAGTGCACTGGCACCACTGGGGATGCATTGCAGTGAGTGCAGAGAGTGCACTGGCACCACTTGGGATGCACTGCAGTGAGTCCAGAGAGTGCACTGGCAGCACTGGGGATGCAGTGCAGTGACTCCAGAGAGTGCACTGGCACCACTGGGGATGCACTACAGTGAGTCCAGAGAGTGCAGTGGCACCACTGGTGATGCAGTGCAGTGAGTGCAGAGAGTGCACTGGCACCACTGGGTGTGCACTGCAGTGAGTCCAGAGAGTGCACTGGCACCACTGGGGATGCACTGCAGTGACTTAAAAGAGTGCACTGGCACCACTGCGGATGCACTGCAGTGAGTCCGGAGAGTGCACTGGCACCAATGGTGATGCAGTGCAGTGAGTCCAGAGAGTGCAGTGGCACCACTGGGGATGCAGTGCAGTGAGTCCAGAGAGTGCACTGGCACCACTGGGGATGCAATGCAGTGAGTCCAGAGAGTGCACAGGCACCACTGGGGATGCACTGCAGTGATTCCAGAGAGTGCACTGGCACCACTGGGGATGCAGTGCAGTGAGTCCAGAGAGTGCACTGGCACCACTGGGGATGCACTGCAGTGACTCGAAAGAGTGCCCTGGCACCACTGCGGATGCACTATAGTGAGTCTGGAGAGTGCCCTGGCACCAATGGTGATGCAGTGCAGTGAGTCCAGAGAGTGCAGTGACACCACTGGGCATGCAGTGCAGTGAGTCCAGAGAGTGCACTGGCACCACTGGGGATGCAATGCAGTGAGTCCAGAGAGTGCTCTGGCACCACTGGGGATGCACTGCAGTGAGTCCAGAGAGTGCACTGGCACCACTGGGGATGCACTGCAGTGAGTCCAGAGAGTGCACTGGCACCAGTGGGGATGCACTGCAGTGAGTCCAGAAAGTGCACTGGCACCACTGGGGATGCACTGCAGTGAGTCCAGAGAGTGCACTGGCATCACTGGTGATGCAGTGCAGTGAGTCCAGAGAGTACACTGGCACGACTGGGGATGCACTGCAGTGAGTCCAGAGAGTGTACTGGCAGCACAGGGGATGCACTGCAGTGAGTCCAGAGAGTGCACTGGCACCACTGGGGATGCACTGCAGTGAGTCCAGAGAGTGCACTGGCACCACTGCGGATGCACTGCAGTGAGTCCGGAGAGTGCACTGGCACCAATGGTGATGCAGTGCAGTGAGTCCAGAGAGTGCACTGGCACCACTGGGGATGCAGTGCAGTGAGTCCAGAGAGTGCACTGGCACCACTGGGGATGCAATGCAGTGAGTCCAGAGAGTGCACTGGCACCACTGGGGATGCACTGCAGTGATTCCAGAGAGTGCACTGGCACCACTGGGGATGCAGTGCAGTGAGTCCAGAGAGTGCACTGGCACCACTGGGGATGCACTGCAGTGACTCGAAAGAGTGCACTGGCACCACTGCGGATGCACTGCAGTGAGTCTGGAGAGTGCACTGGCACCAATGGTGATGCAGTGAAGTGAGTCCAGAGAGTGCAGTGACACCACTGGGGATGCAGTGTAGTGAGTCCAGAGAGTGCACTGGCACCACTGGGGATGCAATGCAGTGAGTCCAGAGAGTGCACTGGCACCACTGGGGATGAGGTGCAGTGAGTCCAGAGAGTGCACTGGCACCACTGGGGATGCAGTGCAGTGAGTCCAGAGAATGCACTGGCACCAATGGGGATGCACTGCAGTGAGTCCAGAAAGTGCACTGGCAGCACTGGGGATGCACTGCAGTGAGTCCAGAGAGTGCACTGGCACCGCTGGTGATGCAGTGCAGTGAGTCCAGAGAGGACACTGGCACCACTGGGGATGCACTGCAGTGAGTCCAGAGAGTGTACTGGCACCACAGGGGATGCAGTGCAGTGAGTCCAGAGAGTGCACTGGCACCACTGGGGATGCATTGCAGTGAGTGCAGAGAGTGCACTGGCACCACTGGGGATGCACTGCAGTGAGTCCAGAGAGTGCACTGGCACCAATGGTGATGCAGTGCAGTGAGTCCAGAGAGTGCAGTGGCACCACTGGGGATGCAGTGCAGGGAGTCCAGAGAGTGCACTGGCACCACTGGGGATGCACTGCAGTGAGTCCAGAGAGTGCACTGGCACCACTGGGGATGCACTGCAGTGAGTCCAGAGAGTGCTCGGGGAACACTGGGGATGCAGTGCAGTGAGTCCAGAGAGTGCAGTGGCACCACTGGGGATGCAGTGCAGTGAGTCCAGAGAGTGCACTGGCACCACTGGGGATGCAATGCAGTGAGTCCAGAGAGTGCACTGGCACCACTGGGGATGAAGTGCAGTGAGTCCGGAGAGTGCACTGGCACCTCTGGGGATGCAGTGCAGTGAGTCCAGAGAGTGCACTGGCACCACTGGGGATGCACTGCAGTGAGTCCAGAGAGTGCACTGGCACCACTGGGGATGCACTGCAGTGAGTCCAGAGAGTGCACTGGCAGCACTGGGGATGCAGTGCAGTGACTCCAGAGAGTGCACTGGCACCACTGGGGATGCAGTGCAGTGAGTCCAGAGAGTGCAGTGGCACCACTGGTGATGCAGTGCAGTGAGTGCAGAGAGTGCACTGGCACCACTGGGGATGCACTGCAGTGAGTCCAGAGAGTGCACTGGCACCACTGGGGATGCACTGCAGTGACTTAAAAGAGTGCACTGGCACCACTGCGGATGCACTGCAGTGAGTCCGGAGAGTGCACTGGCACCAATGGTGATGCAGTGCAGTGAGTCCAGAGAGTGCAGTGGCACCACTGGGGATGCAGTGCAGTGAGTCCAGAGAGTGCACTGGCACCACTGGGGATGCACTGCAGTGAGTCCAGAGAGTGCACTGGCACCACTGGGGATGCACTGCAGTGAGTCCAGAGAGTGCACTGGCACCAATGGGGATGCACTGCAGTGAGTCCAGAGAGTGCAGTGGCACCACTGGTGATGCAGTGCAGTGAGTGCAGAGAGTGCACTGGCACCACTGGGGATGCACTGCAGTGAGTCCAGAGAGTGCACTGGCACCACTGGGGATGCACTGCAGTGACTTAAAAGAGTGCACTGGCACCACTGGGGATGCACTGCAGTGAGTCCGGAGAGTGCACTGGCACCAATGGTGATGCAGTGCAGTGAGTCCAGAGAGTGCAGTGGCACCACTGGGGATGCAGTGCAGTGAGTCCAGAGAGTGCACTGGCACCACTGGGGATGCAATGCAGTGAGTCCAGAGAGTGCACTGGCACCACTGGGGATGCACTGCAGTGATTCCAGAGAGTGCACTGGCACCACTGGGGATGCAGTGCAGTGAGTCCAGAGAGTGCACTGGCACCACTGGGGATGCACTGCAGTGACTCGAAAGAGTGCACTGGCACCACTTGGGATGCACTGCAGTGAGTCTGGAGAGTGCCCTGGCACCAATGGTGATGCAGTGCAGTGAGTCCAGAGAGTGCAGTGACACCAATGGTGATGCAGTGCAGTGAGTCCAGAGAGTGCAGTGACACCACTGGGGATGCAGTGCAGTGAGTCCAGAGAGTGCACTGGCACCACTGGGGATGAAGTGCAGTGAGTCCAGAGAGTGCACTGGCACCACTGGGGATGAAGTGCAGTGAGTCCGGAGAGTGCACTGGCACCTCTGGGGATGCAGTGCAGTGAGTCCAGAGAGTGCACTGGCACCACTGGGGATGCACTGCAGTGAGTCCAGAGAGTGCACTGGCACCACTGGGGATGCACTGCAGTGAGTCCAGAGAGTGCACTGGCAGCACTGGGGATGCAGTGCAGTGACTCCAGAGAGTGCACTGGCACCACTGGGGATGCACTGCAGTGAGTCCAGAGAGTGCAGTGGCACCACTGGTGATGCAGTGCAGTGAGTGCAGAGAGTGCACTGGCACCACTGGGGATGCACTGCAGTGAGTCCAGAGAGTGCACTGGCACCACTGGGGATGCACTGCAGTGACTTAAAAGAGTGCACTGGCACCACTGCGGATGCACTGCAGTGAGTCCGGAGAGTGCACTGGCACCAATGGTGATGCAGTGCAGTGAGTCCAGAGAGTGCAGTGGCACCACTGGGGATGCAGTGCAGTGAGTCCAGAGAGTGCACTGGCACCACTGGGGATGCACTGCAGTGAGTCCAGAGAGTGCACTGGCACCACTGGGGATGCACTGCAGTGAGTCCAGAGAGTGCACTGGCACCAATGGGGATGCACTGCAGTGAGTCCAGAGAGTGCAGTGGCACCACTGGTGATGCAGTGCAGTGAGTGCAGAGAGTGCACTGGCACCACTGGGGATGCACTGCAGTGAGTCCAGAGAGTGCACTGGCACCACTGGGGATGCACTGCAGTGACTTAAAAGAGTGCACTGGCACCACTGGGGATGCACTGCAGTGAGTCCGGAGAGTGCACTGGCACCAATGGTGATGCAGTGCAGTGAGTCCAGAGAGTGCAGTGGCACCACTGGGGATGCAGTGCAGTGAGTCCAGAGAGTGCACTGGCACCACTGGGGATGCAATGCAGTGAGTCCAGAGAGTGCACTGGCACCACTGGGGATGCACTGCAGTGATTCCAGAGAGTGCACTGGCACCACTGGGGATGCAGTGCAGTGAGTCCAGAGAGTGCACTGGCACCACTGGGGATGCACTGCAGTGACTCGAAAGAGTGCACTGGCACCACTTGGGATGCACTGCAGTGAGTCTGGAGAGTGCCCTGGCACCAATGGTGATGCAGTGCAGTGAGTCCAGAGAGTGCAGTGACACCAATGGTGATGCAGTGCAGTGAGTCCAGAGAGTGCAGTGACACCACTGGGGATGCAGTGCAGTGAGTCCAGAGAGTGCACTGGCACCACTGGGGATGAAGTGCAGTGAGTCCAGAGAGTGCACTGGCACCACTGGGGATGCAGTGCAGTGAGTCCAGAGAGTGCCCTGGCACCAGTGGGGATGCAGTGCAGTGAGTCCAGAAAGTGCACTGGCACCACTGGGGATGCACTGCAGTGAGTCCAGAGAGTGCACTGGCACCGCTGGTGATGCAGTGCAGTGAGTCCAGAGAGTACACTGGCACCACTGGGGATGCACTGAAGTGAGTCCAGAGAGTGTACTGGCACCACAGGGGATGCAGTGCAGTGAGTCAAGAGAGTGCACTGGCACCACTGGGGATGCAGTGCAGTGAGTGCAGAGAGTGCACTGGCACCACTTGGGATGCACTGCAGTGAGTCCAGAGAGTGCACTGGCACCACTGGGGATGCACTGCAGTGACTTAAAAGAGTGCACTGGCACCACTGCGGATGCACTGCAGTGAGTCCGGAGAGTGCACTGGCACCAATGGTGATGCAGTGCAGTGAGTCCAGAGAGTGCAGTGGCACCACTGGGGATGCAGTGCAGTGAGTCCAGAGAGTGCACTGGCACCACTGGGGATGCAATGCAGTGAGTCCAGAGAGTGCACTGGCACCACTGGGGATGCACTGCAGTGATTCCAGAGAGTGCACTGGCACCACTGGGGATGCAGTGCAGTGAGTCCAGAGAGTGCACTGGCACCACTGGGGATGCACTGCAGTGACTCGAAAGAGTGCACTGGCACCACTGCGGATGCACTGCAGTGAGTCTGGAGAGTGCCCTGGCACCAATGGTGATGCAGTGCAGTGAGTCCAGAGAGTGCAGTGACACCAATGGGGATGCAGTGCAGTGAGTCCAGAGAGTGCACTGGCACCACTGGGGATGCAATGCAGTGAGTCCAGAGAGTGCACTGGCACCACTGGGGATGCAGTGCAGTGAGTCCAGAGAGTGCACTGGCACCAGTGGGGATGCACTGCAGTGAGTCCAGAAAGTGCACTGGCACCACTGGGGATGCACTGCAGTGAGTCCAGAGAGTGCACTGGAACCGCTGGTGATGCAGTGCAGTGAGTCCAGAGAGTACACTGGCACCACTGGGGATGCACTGAAGTGAGTGCAGAGAGTGCACTGGCACAAAAGGGGATGCACTGCAGTGACTCCAGAAAGTGCACTGGCACCACTGGGGATGCAGTGCAGTGAGTCCAGAGAGTGCACTGGCACCACTGGGGATGAAGTGCAGTGAGTCCAGAGAGTGCACTGGCACCTCTGGGGATGCAGTGCAGTGAGTCCAGAGAGTGCACTGGCACCACTGGGGATGCACTGCAGTGAGTCCAGAGAGTGCACTGGCAGCACTGGGGATGCAGTGCAGTGACTCCAGAGAGTGCACTGGCACCACTGGGGATGTACTGCAGTGAGTCCAGAGAGTGCAGTGGCACCACTGGTGATGCAGTGCAGTGAGTCCAGAGAGTGCACTGGCACCACTGGGGATGCACTGCAGTGACTCCAGAGAGTGCACTGGCACCACTGGGGATGCACTGCAGTGACTTAAAAGAGTGCACTGGCACCACTGCGGATGCACTGCAGTGAGTCCGGAGAGTGCACTGGCACCAATGGTGATACAGTGCAGTGAGTCCAGAGAGTGCAGTGGCACCACTGGGGATGCAGTGCAGTGAGTCCAGAGAGTGCACTGGCACTTCTGGGCATGCAGTGCAGTGAGTGCAGAGAGTGCACTGGCACAAAAGGGGATGCACTGCAGTGACTCCAGAAAGTGCACTGGCACCACTGGGGATGCACTGCAGTGAGTCCAGAGAGTGCACTGGCACCGCTGGTGATGCAGTGCAGTGAGTCCAGAGAGGACACTGGCACCACTGGGGATGCACTGCAGTGAGTCCAGAGAGTGTACTGGCACCACAGGGGATGTAGTGCAGTGAGTCCAGAGAGTGCACTGGCACCACTGTGGATGCATTGCAGTGAGTGCAGAGAGTGCACTGGCACCACTGGGGATGCACTGCAGTGAGTCCAGAGAGTGCACTGGCACCACTGGGGATGCACTGCAGTGACTTAAAAGAGTGCACTGGCACCACTGCGGATGCACTGCAGTGAGTCCGGAGAGTGCACTGGCACCAATGGTGATGCAGTGCAGTGAGTCCAGAGAGTGCAGTGGCACCACTGGGGATGCAGTGCAGTGAGTCCAGAGAGTGCACTGGCACCACTGGGGATGCACTGCACTGAGTCCAGAGAGTGCACTGGCACCACTGGGGATGCACTGCAGTGAGTCCAGAGAGTGCAGTGGCACCACTGGGGATGCAGTGCAGTGAGTGCAGAGAGTGCACTGGCACCACTGGGGATGCACTGCAGTGAGTCCAGAGAGTGCACTGGCACCACTGGGGATGCAGTGCAGTGACTCAAGAGAGTGCACAGGCACCACTGGGGATGCACTGCAGTGACTCTAGAGAGTGCACTGGCACCACTGGGGATGCACTGCAGTGAGTCTGGAGAGTGCCCTGGCACCAATGGTGATGCAGTGCAGTGACTCCAGAGAGTGCAGTGGCACCACTGGGGATGCAGTGCAGTGAGTCCAGAGAGTGCACTGGCACCACTGGGGATGCAATGCAGTGAGTCCAGAGAGTGCACTGGCACCACTGGGGATGCACTGCAGTGAGTCCAGAGAGTGCACTGGCACCACTGGCGATGCACTGCAGTGAGTCCAGAGAGTGCACTGGCAGCACTGGTGATGCAGTGCAGTGAGTCCAGAGAGTGCACTGGCACTTCTGGGGATGCAGTGCAGTGAGTGCAGAGAGTGCACTGGCACAAAAGGGGATGCACTGCAGTGAGTCCAGAAAGTGCACTGGCACCACTGGGGATGCACTGCAGTGAGTCCAGAGAGTGCACTGGCACCGCTGGTGATGCAGTGCAGTGAGTCCAGAGAGTACACTGGCACCACTGGGGATGCACTGCAGTGAGTCCAGAGAGTGCTCGGGGAACACTGGGGATGCAGTGCAGTGAGTGCAGAGAGTGCACTGGCACCACTGGGGATGCAGTGCAGTGAGTCCAGAGAGTGCACTGGCACCACTGGGGATGCACTGCAGTGACTCGAAAGAGTGCACTGGCACCACTGCGGATGCACTGCAGTGAGTCCGGAGAGTGCCCTGGCACCAATGGTGATGCAGTGCAGTGAGTCCAGAGAGTGCAGTGGCACCACTGGGGATGCAGTGCAGTGAGTCCAGAGAGTGCACTGGCACCACTGGGGATGCAATGCAGTGAGTCCAGAGAGTGCACTGGCACCACTGGGGATGAAGTGCAGTGAGTCCAGAGAGTGTACTGGCACCACAGGGGATGCAGTGCAGTGAGTCCAGAGAGTGCACTGGCACCTTGGGGATGCAGTTCAGTGAGTCCAGAGAGTGCTCTGGCACCACTGGGGATGCACTGCAGTGAGTCCAGAGAGTGCACTGGCAGCACTGGGGATGCAGTGCAGTGACTCCAGAGAGTGCACTGGCACCACTGGGGATGCACTGCAGTGAGTCCAGAGAGTGCAGTGGCACCACTGGTGATGCAGTGCAGTGAGTGCAGAGAGTGCACTGGCACCACTGGGGATGCAGTGCAGTGAGTCCAGAGAGTGCACTGGCACCACTGGGGATGCAATGCAGTGAGTCCAGAGAGTGCACTGGCACCACTGGGGATGCATTGCAGTGATTCCAGAGAGTGCACTGGCACCACTGGGGATGCAGTGCAGTGAGTCCAGAGAGTGCTCTGGCACCACTGGAGATGCAGTGCAGTGAGTCCAGAGAGTGCAGTGACACCACTGGGGATGCAGTGCAGTGAGTCCAGAGACTGCACTGGCACCACTGGGGATGCAATGCAGTGAGTCCAGAGAGTGCACTGGCACCACTGGGGATGAAGTGCAGTGAGTCCAGAGAGTGCACTGGCACCACCGGGGATGCAGTGCAGTGAGTCCAGAGAGTGCACTGGCACCAGTGGGGATGCACTGCAGTGAGTCCAGAAAGTGCACTGGCACCACTGGGGATGCAATGCAGTGAGTCCAGAGAGTGCACTGGCACCGCTGGTGATGCAGTGCAGTGAGTCCAGAGAGTACACTGGCACCACTGGGGATGCACTGCAGTGAGTCCAGAGAGTGTACTGGCACCACAGGGGATGCAGTGCAGTGAGTCCAGAGAGTGCACTGACACCACTGGGGATGCATTGCAGTGAGTGCAGAGAGTGCACTGGCACCACTGGGGATGCACTGCAGTGAGTCCAGAGAGTGCACTGGCACCAATGGTGATGCAGTGCAGTGAGTCCAGAGAGTGCACTGGCACCACTGGGGATGCAGTGCAGTGAGTCCAGAGAGTGCACTGGCACCACTGGGGATGCACTGCAGTGAGTCCAGAGAGTGCACTGGCACCACTGGGGATGCACTGCAGTGAGTCCAGAGAGTGCTCGGGGAACACTGCGGATGCAGTGCAGTGAGTGCAGAGAGTGCACTGGCACCACTGGGGATGCAGTGCATGAGTCCAGAGAGTGCACTGGCACCACTGGGGATGCACTGCAGTGACTCGAAAGAGTGCACTGGCACCACTGCGGATGCACTGCAGTGAGTCCGGAGAGTGCCCGGGCACCAATGGTGATGCAGTGCAGTGAGTCCAGAGAGTGCAGTGGCACCACTGGGGATGCAATGCAGTGAGTCCAGAGAGTGCACTGGCACCACTGGGGATGCATTGCAGTGATTCCAGAGAGTGCACTGGCACCACTGCGGATGCACTGCAGTGAGTCTGGAGAGTGCCCTGGCACCAATGGTGATGCAGTGCAGTGAGTCCAGAGAGTGCAGTGACACCACTGGGGATGCAGTGCAGTGAGTCCAGAGAGTGCACTGGCACCACTGGGGATGCAATGCAGTGAGTCCAGAGAGTGCTCTGGCACCACTGGGGATGCACTGCAGTGAGTCCAGAGAGTGCACTGGCACCACTGGGGATGCAGTGCAGTGAGTCCAGAGAGTGCACTGGCACCAGTGGGGATGCACTGCAGTGAGTCCAGAAAGTGCACTGGCACCACTGGGGATGCACTGCAGTGAGTCCAGAGAGTGCACTGGCACCTCTGGTGATGCAGTGCAGTGAGTCCAGAGGGTACACTGGCACCACTGGGGATGCACTGCAGTGAGTCCAGAGAGTGTACTGGCACCACAGGGGATGCAGTGCAGTGAGTCCAGAGAGTGCACTGGCACCACTGGGGATGCATTGCAGTGAGTGCAGAGAGTGCACTGGCACCACTGGGGATGCACTGCAGTGAGTCCAGAGAGTGCACTGGCACCAATGGGGATGCACTGCAGTGAGTCCAGAGAGTGCACTGGCACCACTGGGGATGCAGTGCAGTGAGTCCAGAGAGTGCACTGGCACCACTGGGGATGCACTGCAGTGAGTCCAGAGAGTGCACTGGCACCACTGGGGATGCACTGCAGTGAGTCCAGAGAGTGCTCGGGGAACACTGGGGATGCAGTGCAGTGAGTGCAGAGAGTGCACTGGCACCACTGGGGATGCAGTGCATGAGTCCAGAGAGTGCACTGGCACCACTGGGGATGCAGTGCAGTGACTCGAAAGAGTGCACTGGCACCACTGCGGATGCACTGCAGTGAGTCCGGAGAGTGCCCGGGCACCAATGGTGATGCAGTGCAGTGAGTCCAGAGAGTGCAGTGGCACCACTGGGGATGCAGTGCAGTGAGTCCAGAGAGTGCACTGGCACCACTGGGGATGCAATGTAGTGAGTCCAGAGAGTGCACTGGCACCACTGGGGATGAAGTGCAGTGAGTCCAGAGAGTGCACTGGCACCTCTGGGGATGCAGTGCAGTGAGTCCAGACAGTGCACTGGCACCACTGGGGATGCACTGCAGTGAGTCCAGAGAGTGCACTGGCACCACTGGGGATGCACTGCAGTGAGTCCAGAGAGTGCACTGTCAGCACTGGGGATGCAGTGCAGTGACTCCAGAGAGTGCACTGGCACCACTGGGGATGCACTGCAGTGAGTCCAGAGAGTGCAGTGGCACCACTGGTGATGCAGTGCAGTGAGTGCAGAGAGTGCACTGGCACCACTGGGGATGCACTGCAGTGAGTCCAGAGAGTGCACTGGCACCACTGGGGATGCACTGCAGTGACTTAAAAGAGTGCACTGGCACCACTGCGGATGCACTGCAGTGAGTCCGGAGAGTGCACTGGCACCAATGGTGATGCAGTGCAGTGAGTCCAGAGAGTGCAAAGGCACCTCAAGGGATGCACTGCAGTGAGTCCAGAGAGTGCACTGGCACCACTGGGGATGCAATGCAGTGAGTCCAGAGAGTGCACTGGCACCACTGGGGATGAAGTGCAGTGAGTCCAGAGAGTGCACTGGCACCACTGGGGATGCAGTGCAGTGAGTCCAGAGAGTGCACTGGCACCAGTGGGGATGCACTGCAGTGAGTCCAGAAAGTGCACTGGCACCACTGGGGATGCACTGCAGTGAGTCCAGAGAGTGCACTGGCACCGCTGGTGATGCAGTGCAGTGAGTCCAGAGAGTACACTGGCACCACTGGGGATGCACTGAAGTGAGTCCAGAGAGTGTACTGGCACCACAGGGGATGCAGTGCAGTGAGTCCAGAGAGTGCACTGGCACCACTGGGGATGCATTGCAGTGAGTGCAGAGAGTGCACTGGCACCACTGGGGATGCACTGCAGTGAGTCCAGAGAGTGCACTGGCACCACTGGGGATGCACTGCAGTGAGTCCAGAGAGTGCACTGGCAGCACTGGGGATGCAGTGCAGTGACTCCAGAGAGTGCACTGGCACCACTGGGGATGCACTGCAGTGAGTCCAGAGAGTGCAGTGGCACCACTGGTGATGCAGTGCAGTAAGTGCAGAGAGTGCACTGGCACCACTGGGGATGCAGTGCAGTGAGTCCAGAGAGTGCACTGGCACCACTGGGGATGCACTGCAGTGACTTAAAAGAGTGCACTGGCACCACTGCGGATGCACTGCAGTGAGTCCGGAGAGTGCACTGGCACCAATGGTGATGCATTGCAGTGAGTCCAGAGAGTGCAGTGGCACCACTGGGGATGCAGTGCAGTGAGTCCAGAGAGTGCACTGGCACCACTGGGGATGCACTGCAGTGAGTCCAGAGAGTGCACTGGCACCACTGGGGATGCACTGCAGTGATTCCAGAGAGTGCACTGGCACCACTGGGGATGCAGTGCAGTGAGTCCAGAGAGTGCACTGGCACCACTGGGGATGCACTGCAGTGACTCGAAAGAGTGCACTGGCACCACTGCGGATGCACTGCAGTGAGTCTGGAGAGTGCCCTGGCACCAATGGTGATGCAGTGCAGTGAGTCCAGAGAGTGCAGTGACACCACTGGGGATGCAGTGCAGTGAGTCTAGAGAGTGCACTGGCACCACTGGGGATGCAATGCAGTGAGTCCAGAGAGTGCTCTGGCACCACTGGGGATGCACTGCAGTGAGTCCAGAGAGTGCACTGGCACCACTGGGGATGCAGTGCAGTGAGTGCAGAGAGTGCACTGGCACCACTGGGGATGCACTGCAGTGAGTCCAGAAAGTGCACTGGCACCACTGGGGATGCACTGCAGTGAGTCCAGAGAGTGCACTGGCACCGCTGGTGATGCAGTGCAGTGAGTCCAGAGAGTACACTGGCACCACTGGGGATGCACTGCAGTGAGTCCAGAGAGTGTACTGGCACCACAGGGGATGCAGTGCAGTGAGTCCAGAGAGTGCACTGGCACCACTGGGGATGCATTGCAGTGAGTGCAGAGAGTGCACTGGCACCACTGGGGATGCACTGCAGTGAGTCCAGAGAGTGCACTGGCACCACTGGGGATGCACTGCAGTGAGTCCAGAGAGTGCACTGGCACCACTGGGGATGCAGTGCAGTGACTCCAGAGAGTGCACTGGCACCACTGGGGATGCACTGCAGTGAGTCCAGAGAGTGCACTGGCACCACTGGTGATGCAGTGCAGTGAGTGCAGAGAGTGCACTGGCACCACTGGGGATGCACTGCAGTGAGTCCAGAGAGTGCACTGGCACCACTGGGGATGCACTGCAGTGACTTAAAAGAGTGCACTGGCACCACTGCGGATGCACTGCAGTGAGTCCGGAGAGTGCACTGGCACCAATGGTGATGCAGTGCAGTGAGTCCAGAGAGTACACTGGCACCACTGGTGATGCACTGCAGTGACTCTAGAGAGTGCAATGGCAACACTGGAGATGCACTACAGTGAGTCCAGAGAGTGCACTGGCACCGCTGGGGATGCAGTGCAGTGAGTCCAGAGACTGCACTGGCACCACTGGGGATGCAGTGCAGTGACTCCAGAGAGTGCACTGGCACCACTGGGGATGCGGTGCAGTGAGTCCAGAGAGTGCACTGGCTCCACTGGGGATGCACTGCAGCGAGAGCAGAGAGTGCACTGGCACTACTGGAGATGCACTGCAGTGAGTCCAGAGAGTGCACTGGCACCACTGGGGATACAGCGCAGTGAGTCCAGAGAGTGCACTGGCACTACTGGGGATGCAGTACAGTGAGTCCACAGAGTGCACTGGCACAACTGGGGATGCACTGCAGTGAGTGCAGAGAGTGCACTGGCACCACTGGGGATGCAGTGCAGTGAGTCCAGAGAGTGCACTGGCACCACTGGGGATGCAGTGCAGTGACTCCAGAGAGTGCACTGGCACCACTGGGGATGTACTGCAGTGAGTCCAGAGAGTGCACTGGCACCACTGGGGATGCAGTGCAGTGAGTCCAGAGAGTACACTGACACCATTGGGGATGCACTGCAGTGAGTCCAGGGAGTGCACTGGCACCACTGGGGATGCAGTGCAGTGAGTCCAGAGAGTACACTGGCACCTTGGGGATGCACTGCAGTGAGTCCAGAGAGTGCACTGGCACCACTGGGGATGCACTGCAGTGAGTCCAGAGAGTGTACTGGTACCGCTGGTGATGCAGTGCAGTGAGTCCAGAGAGTACACTGGCACCACTGGGGATGCACTGAAGTGAGTCCAGAGAGTGTACTGGCAGCACAGGGGATGCAGTGCAGTGAGTCCAGAGAGTGCACTGGCACCACTGGGGATGCATTGCAGTGAGTGCAGAGAGTGCACTGGCACCACTTGGGATGCACTGCAGTGAGTCCAGAGAGTGCACTGGCACCACTGGGGATGCACTGCAGTGAGTCCAGAGAGTGCACTGGCAGCACTGGGGATGCAGTGCAGTGACTCCAGAGAGTGCACTGGCACCACTGGGGATGCACTGCAGTGAGTCCAGAGAGTGCACTGGCACCACTGGGGATGCACTGCAGTGACTTAAAAGAGTGCACTGGCCCCACTGCGGATGCATTGCAGTGAGTCCGGAGAGTGCACTGGCACCAATGGTGATGCAGTGCAGTGAGTCCAGAGAGTGCAGTGGCACCACTGGGGATGCAGTGCAGTGAGTCCAGAGAGTGCACTGGCACCACTGGGGATGCAATGCAGTGAGTCCAGAGAGTGCACTGGCACCACTGGGGATGCACTGCAGTGATTCCAGAGAGTGCACTGGCACCACTGGGGATGCAGTGCAGTGAGTCCAGAGAGTGCACTGGCACCACTGGGGATGCACTGCAGTGACTCGAAAGAGTGCACTGGCACCACTGCGGATGCACTGCAGTGAGTCTGGAGAGTGCCCTGGCACCAATGGTGATGCAGTGCAGTGAGTCCAGAGAGTGCAGTGACACCACTGGGGATGCAGTGCAGTGAGTCTAGAGAGTGCACTGGCACCACTGGGGATGCAATGCAGTGAGTCCAGAGAGTGCTCTGGCACCAGTGGGGATGCACTGCAGTGAGTCCAGAGAGTGCACTGGCACCACTGGGGATGCAGTGCAGTGAGTCCAGAGAGTGCACTGGCACCACTGGGGATGCACTGCAGTGAGTCCAGAAAGTGCACTGGCACCACTGGGGATGCACTGCAGTGAGTCCAGAGAGTGCACTGGCACCGCTGGTGATGCAGTGCAGTGAGTCCAGAGAGTACACTGGCACCACTGGGGATGCACTGCAGTGAGTCCAGAGAGTGTACTGGCACCACAGGGGATGCAGTGCAGTGAGTCCAGAGAGTGCACTGGCACCACTGGGGATGCATTGCAGTGAGTCCAGAGAGTGCACTGGCACCACTGGGGATGCACTGCAGTGAGTCCAGAGAGTGCACTGGCACCACTGGGGATGCACTGCAGTGAGACCAGAGAGTGCACTGGCACCACTGGTGATGCAGTGCAGTGAGTGCAGAGAGTGCACTGGCACCACTGGGGATGCACTGCAGTGAGTCCAGAGAGTGCACTGGCACCACTGGGGATGCACTGCAGTGACTTAAAAGAGTGCACTGGCACCACTGCGGATGCACTGCAGTGAGTCCGGAGAGTGCACTGGCACCAATGGTGATGCAGTGCAGTGAGTCCAGAGAGTGCAGTGGCACCACTGGGGATGCAGTGCAGTGAGTCCAGAGAGTGCACTGGCACCACTGGGGATGCAATGCAGTGAGTCCAGAGAGTGCACTGGCACCACTGGGGACGCACTGCAGTGATTCCAGAGAGTGCACTGGCACCACTGGGGATGCAGTGCAGTGAGTCCAGAGAGTGCACTGGCACCACTGGGGATGCACTGCAGTGACTCGAAAGAGTGCACTGGCACCACTGCGGATGCACTGCAGTGAGTCTGGAGAGTGCCCTGGCACCAATGGTGATGCAGTGCAGTGAGTCCAGAGAGTGCAAAGGCACCTCAAGGGATGCACTGCAGTGAGTCCAGAGAGTGCACTGGCACCACTGGGGATGCAATGCAGTGAGTCCAGAGAGTGCACTGGCACCACTGGGGATGAAGTGCAGTGAGTCCAGCGAGTGCACTGGCACCACTGGGGATGCAGTGCAGTGAGTCCAGAGAGTGCACTGGCACCAGTGGGGATGCACTGCAGTGAGTCCAGAAAGTGCACTGGCACCACTGGGGATGCACTGCAGTGAGTCCAGAGAGTGCACTGGCACCGCTGGTGATGCAGTGCAGTGAGTCCAGAGAGTACACTGGCACCACTGGGGATGCACTGAAGTGAGTCCAGAGAGTGTACTGGCACCACAGGGGATGCAGTGCAGTGAGTCCAGAGAGTGCACTGGCACCACTGGGGATGCATTGCAGTGAGTGCAGAGAGTGCACTGGCACCACTGGGGATGCACTGCAGTGAGTCCAGAGAGTGCACTGGCACCACTGGGGATGCACTGCAGTGAGTCCAGAGAGTGCACTGGCAGCACTGGGGATGCAGTGCAGTGACTCCAGAGAGTGCACTGGCACCACTGGGGATGCACTGCAGTGAGTCCAGAGAGTGCAGTGGCACCACTGGTGATGCAGTGCAGTGAGTGCAGAGAGTGCACTGGCACCACTGGGGATGCACTGCAGTGAGTCCAGAGAGTGCACTGGCACCACTGGGGATGCACTGCAGTGACTTAAAAGAGTGCACTGGCACCACTGCGGATGCACTGCAGTGAGTCCGGAGAGTGCACTGGCACCAATGGTGATGCAGTGCAGTGAGTCCAGAGAGTGCAGTGGCACCACTGGGGATGCAGTGCAGTGAGTCCAGAGAGTGCACTGGCACCACTGGGGATGCAATGCAGTGAGTCCAGAGAGTGCACTGGCACCACTGGGGATGCACTGCAGTGATTCCAGAGAGTGCACTGGCACCACTGGGGATGCAGTGCAGTGAGTCCAGAGAGTGCACTGGCACCACTGGGGATGCACTGCAGTGACTCGAAAGAGTGCACTGGCACCACTGCGGATGCACTGCAGTGAGTCTGGAGAGTGCCCTGGCACCAATGGTGATGCAGTGCAGTGAGTCCAGAGAGTGCAGTGACACCACTGGGGATGCAGTGCAGTGAGTCTAGAGAGTGCACTGGCACCACTGGGGATGCAATGCAGTGAGTCCAGAGAGTGCTCTGGCACCACTGGGGATGCACTGCAGTGAGTCCAGAGAGTGCACTGGCACCACTGGGGATGCAGTGCAGTGAGTCCAGAGAGTGCACTGGCACCACTGGGGATGCACTGCAGTGAGTCCAGAAAGTGCACTGGCACCACTGGGGATGCACTGCAGTGAGTCCAGAGAGTGCACTGGCACCGCTGGTGATGCAGTGCAGTGAGTCCAGAGAGTACACTGGCACCACTGGGGATGCACTGCAGTGAGTCCAGAGAGTGTACTGGCACCACAGGGTATGCAGTGCAGTGAGTCCAGAGAGTGCACTGGCACCACTGGGGATGCATTGCAGTGAGTGCAGAGAGTGCACTGGCACCACTGGGGATGCACTGCAGTGAGTCCAGAGAGTGCACTGGCACCACTGGGGATGCACTGCAGTGAGTCCAGAGAGTGCACTGGCACCACTGGGGATGCAGTGCAGTGACTCCAGAGAGTGCACTGGCACCACTGGGGATGCACTGCAGTGAGTCCAGAGAGTGCACTGGCACCACTGGTGATGCAGTGCAGTGAGTGCAGAGAGTGCACTGGCACCACTGGGGATGCACTGCAGTGAGTCCAGAGAGTGCACTGGCACCACTGGGGATGCACTGCAGTGACTTAAAAGAGTGCACTGGCACCACTGCGGATGCACTGCAGTGAGTCCGGAGAGTGCACTGGCACCAATGGTGATGCAGTGCAGTGAGTGCAGAGAGTACACTGGCACCACTGGTGATGCACTGCAGTGACTCTAGAGAGTGCAATGGCAACACTGGAGATGCACTACAGTGAGTCCAGAGAGTGCACTGGCACCGCTGGGGATGCAGTGCAGTGAGTCCAGAGACTGCACTGGCACCACTGGGGATGCAGTGCAGTGACTCCAGAGAGTGCACTGGCACCACTGGGGATGCGGTGCAGTGAGTCCAGAGAGTGCACTGGCTCCACTGGGGATGCACTGCAGCGAGAGCAGAGAGTGCACTGGCACCACTGGAGATGCACTGCAGTGAGTCCAGAGAGTGCACTGGCACCACTGGGGATACAGCGCAGTGAGTCCAGAGAGTGCACTGGCACTACTGGGGATGCAGTACAGTGAGTCCACAGAGTGCACTGGCACAACTGGGGATGCACTGCAGTGAGTGCAGAGAGTGCACTGGCACCACTGGGGATGCAGTGCAGTGAGTCCAGAGAGTGCACTGGCACCACTGCGGATGCAGTGCAGTCAGTCCAGAGAGTGCACTGGCACCACTGGGGATGTACTGCAGTGAGTCCAGAGAGTGCACTGGCACCACTGGGGATGCAGTGCAGTGAGTCCAGAGAGTACACTGACACCATTGGGGATGCACTGCAGTGAGTCCAGGGAGTGCACTGGCACCACTGGGGATGCAGTGCAGTGAGTCCAGAGAGTACACTGGCACCTTGGGGATGCACTGCAGTGAGTCCAGAGAGTGCACTGGCACCACTGGGGATGCACTGCAGTGAGTCCAGAGAGTGCACTGGTACCGCTGGTGATGCAGTGCAGTGAGTCCAGAGAGTACACTGGCACCACTGGGGATGCACTGAAGTGAGTCCAGAGAGTGTACTGGCAGCACAGGGGATGCAGTGCAGTGAGTCCAGAGAGTGCACTGGCACCACTGGGGATGCATTGCAGTGAGTGCAGAGAGTGCACTGGCACCACTTGGGATGCACTGCAGTGAGTCCAGAGAGTGCACTGGCACCACTGGGGATGCACTGCAGTGAGTCCAGAGAGTGCACTGGCAGCACTGGGGATGCAGTGCAGTGACTCCAGAGAGTGCACTGGCACCACTGGGGATGCACTGCAGTGAGTCCAGAGAGTGCACTGGCACCACTGGGGATGCACTGCAGTGACTCGAAAGAGTGCACTGGCACCACTGCGGATGCACTGCAGTGAGTCTGGAGAGTGCCCTGGCACCAATGGTGATGCAGTGCAGTGAGTCCAGAGAGTGCAGTGACACCACTGGGGATGCAGTGCAGTGAGTCTAGAGAGTGCACTGGCACCACTGGGGATGCAATGCAGTGAGTCCAGAGAGTGCTCTGGCACCACTGGGGATGCACTGCAGTGAGTCCAGAGAGTGCACTGGCACCACTGGGGATGCAGTGCAGTGAGTCCAGAGAGTGCACTGGCACCACTGGGGATGCACTGCAGTGAGTCCAGAAAGTGCACTGGCACCACTGGGGATGCACTGCAGTGAGTCCAGAGAGTGCACTGGCACCGCTGGTGATGCAGTGCAGTGAGTCCAGAGAGTACACTGGCACCACTGGGGATGCACTGCAGTGAGTCCAGAGAGTGTACTGGCACCACAGGGGATGCAGTGCAGTGAGTCCAGAGAGTGCACTGGCACCACTGGGGATGCATTGCAGTGAGTCCAGAGAGTGCACTGGCACCACTGGGGATGCACTGCAGTGAGTCCAGAGAGTGCACTGGCACCACTGGGGATGCACTGCAGTGAGACCAGAGAGTGCACTGGCACCACTGGTGATGCAGTGCAGTGAGTGCAGAGAGTGCACTGGCACCACTGGGGATGCACTGCAGTGAGTCCAGAGAGTGCACTGGCACCACTGGGGATGCACTGCAGTGACTTAAAAGAGTGCACTGGCACCACTGCGGATGCACTGCAGTGAGTCCGGAGAGTGCACTGGCACCAATGGTGATGCAGTGCAGTGAGTCCAGAGAGTACACTGGCACCACTGGGGATGCACTGCAGTGACTCTAGAGAGTGCAATGGCAACACTGGAGATGCACTACAGTGACTCCAGAGAGTGCACTGGCACCGCTGGGGATGCAGTGCAGTGATTCCAGAGACTGCACTGGCACCACTGGGGATGCAGTGCAGTGACTCCATAGAGTGCACTGGCACCACTGGGGATGCGGTGCAGTGAGTCCAGAGAGTGCACTGGCTCCACTGGGGATGCACTGCAGTGAGAGCAGAGAGTGCACTGGCACCACTGGAGATGCACTGCGGTGACTCTAGAGAGTGCACTGGCACCACTGGGGATGCAGTGCAGTGAGTCCAGAGAGTGCACTGGCACCACTAGGGATTCAGTACAGTGAGTCCAGAGAGTGCACTGGCACCATTGGGGATGCAGTGCAGTGAGTCCAGAGAATGCACTGGCACCACTGGGGATGCACTGCAGTGAGTCCAGAGAGTGCACAGGCAGCACTGGGGATGCAGTGCAGTGAGTCCAGAGAGTGCACTGGCACCACTGGGGATGCAGTGCAGTGAGTCCAGAGAGTGCACTAGCACCACTGGGGATGCAGTGCAGTGAGTCCAGAGAGTGCACTGGCACCACTGGGGATGCAGTGCAGTGAGTCCAGAGAGTGCACTGGCTCGACTGGGGATGCACTGCAGTGAGGGCAGAGAGTGCACTGGCACCACTGGGGATGCAGTGCAGTGAGTCCAGAGAGTTCACTGGCACCACTAGGGATTCAGTACAGTGAGTCCAGAGAGTGCACTGGCACCACTGGGGATGCAGTGCAGTGAGTCCAGAGAGTGCACTGGCTCCACTGGGGATGCACTGCAGTGACTCTAGAGAGTACACTGGCACCACTGGGGATGCACTGCAGTGAGTCCAGAGAGTGCACAGGCAGCACTGGGGATGCAGTGCAGTGAGTCCAGAGAGTGCACTGGCACCACTGGGGATGCAGTGCAGTGAGTCCAGAGAGTGCTCGGGGAACACTGGGGATGCAGTGCAGTGAGTGCAGAGAGTGCACTGGCACCACTGGGGATGCAGTGCAGTGAGTCCAGAGAGTGCACTGGCACCACTGGGGATGCACTGCAGTGACTCGAAAGAGTGCACTGGCACCACTGCGGATGCACTGCAGTGAGTCCGGAGAGTGCCCTGGCACCAATGGTGATGCAGTGCAGTGAGTCCAGAGAGTGCAGTGGCACCACTGGGGATGCAGTGCAGTGAGTCCAGAGAGTGCACTGGCACCACTGGGGATGCAGTGCAGTGAGTCCAGAGAGTGCACTGGCACCACTGGGGATGAAGTGCAGTGAGTCCAGAGAGTGCACTGGCACCTCTGGGGATGCAGTGCAGTGAGTCCAGAGAGTGCACTGGCACCACTGGGGATGCAGTGCAGTGAGTCCAGAGAGTGCACTGGCACCACTGGGGATGCAGTGCAGTGAGTCCAGAGAGTGCACTGGCAGCACTGGGGATGCAGTGCAGTGACTCCAGAGAGTGCACTGGCACCACTGGGGATGCAGAGCAGTGAGTGCAGAGAGTGCACTGGCACCACTGGTGATGCAGTGCAGTGAGTGCAGAGAGTGCACTGGCACTACTGGGGATGCACTGCAGTGAGTCCAGAGAGTGCACTGGCACCACTGGGGATGCACTGCAGTGACTTAAAAGAGTGCACTGGCACCACTGCGGATGCACTGCAGTGAGTCCGGAGAGTGCACTGGCACCAATGGTGATGCAGTGCAGTGAGTGCAGAGAGTGCAGTGGCACCACTGGGGATGCAGTGCAGTGAGTCCAGAGAGTGCACTGGCAGCACTGGGGATGCAATGCAGTGAGTCCAGAGAGTGCACTGGCACCACTGGGGATGCACTGCAGTGATTCCAGAGAGTGCACTGGCACCACTGGGGATGCAGTGCAGTGAGTCCAGAGAGTGCACTGGCACCACTGGGGATGCACTGCAGTGACTCGAAAGAGTGCACTGGCACCACCGCGGATGCACTGCAGTGAGTCTGGAGAGTGCCCTGGCACCAATGGTGATGCAGTGCAGTGAGTCCAGAGAGTGCAGTGACACCACTGGGGATGCAGTGCAGTGAGTCCAGAGAGTGCACTGGCACCACTGGGGATGCAATGCAGTGAGTCCAGAGAGTGCACTGGCACCACTGGGGATGAAGTGCAGTGAGTCCAGAGAGTGCACTGGCACCACTGGGTATGCAGTGCAGTGAGTCCAGAGAGTGCACTGGCACCAGTGGGGATGCACTGCAGTGAGTCCAGAGAGTGCACTGGCACCGCTGGTGATGCAGTGCAGTGAGTCCAGAGAGTACACTGGCACCACTGGGGATGCAGTGCAGTGAGTCCAGAGAGTGTACTGGCACCACAGGGGATGCAGTGCAGTGAGTCCAGAGAGTGCACTGGCACCACTGGGGATGCATTGCAGTGAGTGCAGAGAGTGCACTGGCACCACTTGGGATGCACTGCAGTGAGTCCAGAGAGTGCACTGGCACCACTGGGGATGCACTGCAGTGAGTCCAGAGAATGCACTGGCAGCACTGGGGATGCAGTGCAGTGAGTGCAGAGAGTGCACTGGCACCACTGGGGATGCAGTGCAGTGAGTCCAGAGAGTGCAGTGGCACCACTGGTGATGCAGTGCAGTGAGTGCAGAGAGTGCACTGGCACCACTGGGGATGCACTGCAGTGAGTCCAGAGAGTGCACTGGCACCACTGGGGATGCACTGCAGTGACTTAAAAGAGTGCACTGGCACCACTGCGGATGCACTGCAGTGAGTCCGGAGAGTGCACTGGCACCAATGGTGATGCAGTGCAGTGAGTCCAGAGAGTGCAGTGGCACAACTGGGGATGCAGTGCAGTGAGTCCAGAGAGTGCACTGGCACCACTGGGGATGCAATGCAGTGAGTCCATAGAGTGCACTGGCACCACTGGGGATGCAGTGCAGTGATTCCAGAGAGTGCACTGGCACCTCAGGGGATGCAGTGCAGTGAGTCCAGAGAGTGCACTGGCACCACTGGGGATGCACTACAGTGACTCGAAAGAGTGCACTGGCACCACTGCGGATGCACTGCAGTGAGTCTGGAGAGTGCCCTGGCACCAATGGTGATGCAGTGCAGTGAGTCCAGAGAGTGCAGTGACACCACTGGGGATGCAGTGCAGTGAGTCCAGAGAGTGCACTGGCACCACTGGGGATGCAATGCAGTGAGTCCAGAGAGTGCTCTGGCACCACTGGGGATGCATTGCAGTGAGTCCAGAGAGTGCACTGGCACCACTGGGGATGCAGTGCAGTGAGTCCAGAGAGTGTACTGGCACCAGTGGGGATGCACTGCAGTGAGTCCAGAAAGTGCACTGGCACCACTGGGGATGCACTGCAGTGAGTCCAGAGAGTGCACTGGCACCGCTGGTGATGCAGTGCAGTGAGTCCAGAGAGTACACTGGCACCACTGGGGATGCACTGCAGTGAGTCCAGAGAGTGTACTGGCACCACAGGGGATGCAGTGCAGTGAGTCCAGAGAGTGCACTGGCACCACTGGGGATGCATTGCAGTGAGTGCAGAGAGTGCACTGGCACCACTGGGGATGCACTGCAGTGAGTCCAGAGAGTGCACTGGCACCAATGGTGATGCAGTGCAGTGAGTCCAGAGAGTGCAGTGGCACCACTGGGGATGCAGTGCAGTGAGTGCAGAGAGTGCACTGGCACCACTGGGGATGCACTGCAGTGAGTCCAGAGAGTGCACTGGCACCACTGGGGATGCACTGCAGTGAGTCCAGAGAGTGCTCGGGGAACACTGGGGATGCAGTGCAGTGAGTGCAGAGAGTGCACTGGCACCACTGGGGATGAAGTGCAGTGAGTGCAGAGAGTGCACTGGCACCTCTGGGGATGCACTGCAGTGAGTCCAGAGAGTGCACTGGCAGCACTGGGGATGCAGTGCAGTGACTCCAGAGAGTGCACTGGCACCACTGGGGATGCACTGCAGTGAGTCCAGAGAGTGCACTGGCACCACTGGGGATGCACTGCAGTGACTCTTAAGAGTGCACTGGCACCACTGCGGATGCACTGCAGTGAGTCTGGAGAGTGCCCTGGCACCAATGGTGATGCAGTGCAGTGAGTCCAGAGAGTGCAGTGACACCACTGCGGATGCAGTGCAGTGAGTCCAGAGAGTGCACTGGCACCACTGGGGATGCAATGCAGTGAGTCCAGAGAGTGCACTGGCACCACTGGGGATGAAGTGCAGTGAGTCCAGAGAGTGCACTGGCACCACTGGGGATGCAGTGCAGTGAGTCCAGAGAGTGCACTGGCACGTTGGGGATGCAGTTCAGTGAGTCCAGAAAGTGCACAGGCACCACTGGGGATGCACTGCAGTGAGTCCAGAGAGTGCACTGGCACCGCTGGTGATGCAGTGCAGTGAGTCCAGAGAGTACACTGGCACCACTGGGGATGCACTGAAGTGAGTTCAGAGAGTGTACTGGCACCACAGGGGATGCAGTGCAGTGAGTCCAGAGAGTGCACTGGCACCACTGGGGATGCATTGCAGTGAGTGCAGAGAGTGCACTGGCACCACTTGGGATGCACTGCAGTGAGTCCAGAGAGTGCACTGGCACCACTGGGGATGCACTGCAGTGAGTCCAGAGAGTGCACTGGCACCACTGGGGATGCACTGCAGTGACTTAAAAGAGTGCACTGGCACCACTGCGGATGCACTGCAGTGAGTCCGGAGAGTGCACTGGCACCAATGGTGATGCAGTGCAGTGAGTCCAGAGAGTGCACTGGCACCACTGGGGATGCAATGCAGTGAGTCCATAGAGTGCACTGGCACCACTGGGGATGCACTGCAGTGAGTCCAGAGAGTGCACTGGCACCACTGGGGATGCAGTGCAGTGAGTCCAGAGAGTGCACTGGCACCACTGGGGATGCACTGCAGTGACTCGAAAGAGTGCACTGGCACCACTGCGGATGCACTGCAGTGAGTCTGGAGAGTGCCCTGGCACCAATGGTGATGCAGTGCAGTGAGTCCAGAGAGTGCAGTGACACCACTGGGGATGCAGTGCAGTGAGTCCAGAGAGTGCACTGGCACCACTGGGGATGCAATGCAGTGAGTCCAGAGAGTGCTCTGGCACCACTGGGGATGCACTGCAGTGAGTCCAGAGAGTGCACTGGCACCACTGGGGATGCACTGCAGTGAGTCCAGAGAGTGCACTGGCACCAGTGGGGATGCACTGCAGTGAGTCCAGAAAGTGCACTGGCACCACTGGGGATGCACTGCAGTGAGTCCAGAGAGTGCACTGGCACCGCTGGTGATGCAGTGCAGTGAGTCCAGAGAGTACACTGGCACCACTGGGGATGCACTGCAGTGAGTCCAGAGAGTGTACTGGCACCACAGGGGATGCAGTGCAGTGAGTCCAGAGAGTGCACTGGCACCACTGGGGATGCATTGCAGTGAGTGCAGAGAGTGCACTGGCACCACTGGGGATGCACTGCAGTGAGTCCAGAGAGTGCACTGGCACCAATGGTGATGCAGTGCAGTGAGTCCAGAGAGTGCAGTGGCACCACTGGGGATGCAGTGCAGTGAGTCCAGAGAGTGCACTGGCACCACTGGGGATGCACTGCAGTGAGTCCAGAGAGTGCACTGGCACCACTGGGGATGCACTGCAGTGAGTCCAGAGAGTGCTCGGGGAACACTGGGGATGCAGTGCAGTGAGTGTAGAGAGTGCACTGGCACCACTGGGGATGCACTGCAGTGAGTCCAGAGAGTGCACTGGCACCACTGGGGATGCACTGCAGTGACTCGAAAGAGTGCACTGGCACCACTGCGGATGCACTGCAGTGAGTCCGGAGAGTGCCCTGGCACCAATGGTGATGCAGTGCAGTGAGTCCAGAGAGTGCACTGGCACCACTGGGGATGCAGTGCAGTGAGTCCAGAGAGTGCACTGGCACCACTGGGGATGCAATGCAGTGAGTCCAGAGAGTGCACTGGCACCACTGGGGATGAAGTGCAGTGAGTCCAGAGAGTGCACTGGCACCTCTGGGGATGCAGTGCAGTGAGTCCAGAGAGTGCACTGGCACCACTGGGGATGCACTGCAGTGAGTCCAGAGAGTGCACTGGCACCACTGGGGATGCACTGCAGTGAGTCCAGAGAGTGCACTGGCAGCACTGGGGATGCAGTGCAGTGACTCCAGAGAGTGCACTGGCACCACTGGGGATGCACTGCAGTGAGTCCAGAGAGTGCACTGGCACCACTGGGGATGCACTGCAGTGACTCTTAAGAGTGCACTGGCACCACTGCGGATGCACTGCAGTGAGTCTGGAGAGTGCCCTGGCACCAATGGTGATGCAGTGCAGTGAGTCCAGAGAGTGCAGTGACACCACTGGGGATGCAGTGCAGTGAGTCCAGAGAGTGCACTGGCACAACTGGGGATGCAATGCAGTGAGTCCAGAGAGTGCACTGGCACCACTGGGGATGAAGTGCAGTGAGTCCAGAGAGTGCACTGGCACCACTGGGGATGCAGTGCAGTGAGTCCAGAGAGTGCACTGGCACAAGTGGGGATGCACTGCAGTGAGTCCAGAAAGTGCACAGGCACCACTGGGGATGCACTGCAGTGAGTCCAGAGAGTGCACTGGCACCGCTGGTGATGCAGTGCAGTGAGTCCAGAGAGTACACTGGCACCACTGGGGATGCACTGAAGTGAGTCCAGAGAGTGTACTGGCACCACAGGGGATGCAGTGCAGTGAGTCCAGAGAGTGCACTGGCAGCACTGGGGATGCATTGCAGTGAGTGCAGAGAGTGCACTGGCACCACTTGGGATGCACTGCAGTGAGTCCAGAGAGTGCACTGGCACCACTGGGGATGCACTGCAGTGAGTCCAGAGAGTGCACTGGCACCACTGGGGATGCAGTGCAGTGACTCCAGAGAGTGCACTGGCACCACTGGGGATGCACTGCAGTGAGTCCAGAGAGTGCAGTGGCACCACTGGGGATGCAGTGCAGTGAGTGCAGAGAGTGCACTGGCACCACTGGGGATGCACTGCAGTGAGTCCAGAGAGTGCACTGGCACCACTGGGGATGCACTGCAGTGACTTAAAAGAGTGCACTGGCACCACTGCGGATGCACTGCAGTGAGTCCGGAGAGTGCACTGGCACCAATGGTGATGCAGTGCAGTGAGTCCAGAGAGTGCAGTGGCACCACTGGGGATGCAGTGCAGTGAGTCCAGAGAGTGCACTGGCACCACTGGGGATGCAATGCAGTGAGTCCAGAGAGTGCACTGGCACCACTGGGGATGCACTGCAGTGATTCCAGAGAGTGCACTGGCACCACTGGGGATGCAGTGCAGTGAGTCCAGAGAGTGCACTGGCACCACTGGGGATGCACTGCAGTGACTCGAAAGAGTGCACTGGCACCACTGCGGATGCACTGCAGTGAGTCTGGAGAGTGCCCTGGCACCAATGGTGATGCAGTGCAGTGAGTCCAGAGAGTGCAGTGACACCACTGGGGATGCAGTGCAGTGAGTCCAGAGAGTGCACTGGCACCACTGGGGATGCAATGCAGTGAGTCCAGAGAGTGCTCTGGCACCACTGGGGATGCACTGCAGTGAGTCCAGAGAGTGCACTGGCACCACTGGGGATGCAGTGCAGTGAGTCCAGAGAGTGCACTGGCACCAGTGGGGATGCACTGCAGTGAGTCCAGAAAGTGCACTGGCACCACTGGGGATGCACTGCAGTGAGTCCAGAGAGTGCACTGGTACCGCTGGTGATGCAGTGCAGTGAGTCCAGAGAGTACACTGGCACCACTGGGGATGCACTGCAGTGAGTCCAGAGAGTGTACTGGCACCACAGGGGATGCAGTGCAGTGAGTCCAGAGAGTGCACTGGCACCACTGGGGATGCATTGCAGTGAGTGCAGAGAGTGCACTGGCACCACTGGGGATGCACTGCAGTGAGTCCAGAGAGTGCACTGGCACCACTGGGGATGCACTGCAGTGAGTCCAGAGAGTGCACTGGCAGCACTGGGGATGCAGTGCAGTGACTCCAGAGAGTGCACTGGCACCACTGGTGATGCACTGCAGTGAGTCCAGAGAGTGCAGTGGCACCACTGGTGATGCAGTGCAGTGAGTGCAGAGAGTGCACTGGCACCACTGGGGATGCACTGCAGTGAGTCCAGAGAGTGCACTGGCACCACTGGGGATGCACTGCAGTGACTTAAAAGAGTGCACTGGCACCACTGCGGATGCACTGCAGTGAGTCCGGAGAGTGCACTGGCACCAATGGTGATGCAGTGCAGTGAGTCCAGAGAGTGCAGTGGCACCACTGGGGATGCAGTGCAGTGAGTCCAGAGAGTGCACTGGCACCACTGGGGATGCAATGCAGTGAGTCCAGAGAGTGCACTGGCACCACTGGGGATGCACTGCAGTGATTCCAGAGAGTGCACTGGCACCACTGGGGATGCAGTGCAGTGAGTCCAGAGAGTGCACTGGCACCACTGGGGATGCACTGCAGTGACTAGAAAGAGTGCACTGGCACCACTTGGGATGCACTGCAGTGAGTCTGGAGAGTGCCCTGGCACCAATGGTGATGCAGTGCAGTGAGTCCAGAGAGTGCAGTGACACCACTGGGGATGCAGTGCAGTGAGTGCAGAGAGTGCACTGGCACAAAAGGGGATGCACTGCAGTGACTCCAGAAAGTGCACTGGCACCACTGGGGATGCACTGCAGTGAGTCCAGAGAGTGCACTGGCACCGCTGGTGATGCAGTGCAGTGAGTCCAGAGAGTACACTGGCACCACTGGGGATGCACTGCAGTGAGTGCAGAGAGTGTACTGGCACCACAGGGGATGCAGTGCAGTGAGTCCAGAGAGTGCACTGGCACCACTGGGGATGCATTGCAGTGAGTGCAGATTGTGCACTGGCACCACTGGGGATGCACTGCAGTGAGACCAGAGAGTGCACTGGCACCACTGGGGATGCAGTGCAGTGAGTCCAGAGAGTGCAGTGGCACCACTGGGGATGCAGTGCAGTGAGTCCAGAGAGTGCACTGGCACCACTGGGGATGCAATGCAGTGAGTCCAGAGAGTGCACTGGCACCACTGGGGATGCAGTGCAGTGAGTCCAGAGAGTGCAGTGGCACAACTGGTGATGCAGTGCAGTGAGTCCAGAGAGTGCACTGGCACCACTGGGGATGCACTGCAGTGAGTCCAGAGAGTGCACTGGCACCACTGGGGATGCACTGCAGTGACTTAAAAGAGTGCACTGGCACCACTGCGGATGCACTGCAGTGAGTCCGGAGAGTGCACTGGCACCAATGGTGATGCAGTGCAGTGAGTCCAGAGAGTGCACTGGCACCACTGGGGATGCAGTGCAGTGAGTCCAGAGAGTGCACTGGCACCACTGGGGATGCAATGCAGTGAGTCCAGAGAGTGCACTGGCACCACTGGGGATGCAGTGCAGTGAGTCCAGAGAGTGCACTGGCACCACTGGGGATGCAGTGCAGTGAGTCCAGAGAGTGCACTGGCACCACTGGGGATGCACTGCAGTGACTCGAAAGAGTGCACTGGCACCACTGGGGATGCACTGCAGTGAGTCCGGAGAGTGCCCTGGCACCAATGGTGATGCAGTGCAGTGATCCAGAGAGTGCACTGGAACCACTCAGGATGCAGTGCAGTGAGTCCAGAGAGTGCACTGGCACCACTGGGGATGCAGTGCAGTGAGTCCAGAGAGTGCACTGGCTCCACTGGGGATGCAGTGCAGTGACTCAAGAGAGTGCACAGGCACCACTGGGGATGCAGTGCAGTGAGTCCAGAGAGTGCACTGGCACCACTGGGGATGCACTGCAGTGAGTCCAGAGAGTGCACTGGCACCACTGGGGATGCAGTGCAGTGAGTCCAGAGAGTGCACTGGCACCAGTGGGGATGCACTGCAGTGACTCTAGAAAGTGCACTGGCACCACTGGGGATGCAGTGCAGTGAGTCCAGAGAGTGCACTGGCACCGCTGGTGATGCAGTGCAGTGAGTCCAGAGAGTACACTGGCACCACTGGGGATGCACTGCAGTGAGTCCAGAGAGTGTACTGGCACCACAGGGGATGCAGTGCAGTGAGTCCAGAGAGTGCACTGGCACCACTGGGGATGCACTGCAGTGAGTGCAGAGAGTGCACTGGCAGCACTGGGGATGCACTGCAGTGAGTCCAGAGAGTGTACTGGCACCACAGGGGATGCAGTGCAGTGAGTCCAGAGAGTGCACTGGCACCACTGGGGATGCACTGCAGTGAGTCCAGAGCGTGCACTGGCAGCACTGGGGATGCAGTGCAGTGAGTCCAGAGAGTGCACTGGCACCACTGGGGATGCACTGCAGTGAGTCCAGAGAGTGCAGTGGCACCACTGGTGATGCAGTGCAGTGAGTGCAGAGAGTGCACTGGCACCACTGGGGATGCACTGCAGTGAGTCCAGAGAGTGCAGTGGCACCACTGGTGATGCAGTGCAGTGAGTGCAGAGAGTGCACTGGCACCACTGGGGATGCACCTCGGTGAGTCCAGAGAGTGCTCTGGGAACACCGGGGATGCAGTGCAGTGAGTCCAGAGAGTGCAGTGGCACCACTGGGGATGCAGTGCAGTGAGTCCAGAGAGTGCACTGGCACCACTGGGGATGCAATGCAGTGAGTCCGGAGAGTGCACTGGCACCACTGGGGATGCACTGCAGTGATTCCAGAGAGTGCACTGGCACCACTGGGGATGCAGTGCAGTGAGTCCAGAGAGTGCACTGGCACCACTGGGGATGCACTGCAGTGACTCGAAAGAGTGCACTGGCACCACTGCGGATGCACTGCAGTGAGTCTGGAGAGTGCCCTGGCACCAATGGTGATGCAGTGCAGTGAGTCCAGAGAGTGCAGTGACACCACTGGGGATGCAGTGCAGTGAGTCCAGAGAGTGCACTGGCAGCACTGGGGATGCAGTGCAGTGAGTCCAGAGAGTGCACTGGCACTTCTGGGGATGCAGTGCAGTGAGTGCAGAGAGTGCACTGGCACAAAAGGGGACGCAGTGCAGTGAGTCCAGAAAGTGCACTGGCACCACTGGGGATGCAGTGCAGTGAGTCCAGAGAGTGCACTGGCACCGCTGGTGATGCAGTGCAGTGAGTCCAGAGAGGACACTGGCACCACTGGGGATGCACTGCAGTGAGTCCAGAGAGTGTACTGGCACCACAGGGGATGCAGTGCAGTGAGTCCAGAGAGTGCACTGGCACCACTGGGGATGCATTGCAGTGAGTGCAGAGAGTGCACTGGCACCACTGGGGATGCACTGCAGTGAGTCCAGAGAGTGCACTGGCACCACTGGGGATGCACTGCAGTGACTTAAAAGAGTGCACTGGCACCACTGCGGATGCACTGCAGTGAGTCCGGAGAGTGCATTGGCACCAATGGTGATGCAGTGCAGTGAGTCCAGAGAGTGCAGTGGCACCACTGGGGATGCAGTGCAGTGAGTCCAGAGAGTGCACTGGCACCACTGGGGATGCAATGCAGTGAGTCCAGAGAGTGCACTGGCACCACTGGGGATGCACTGCAGTGAGTCCAGAGAGTGCAGTGGCACCACTGGGGATGCAGTGCAGTGAGTGCAGAGAGTGCACTGGCACCACTGGGGATGCACTGCAGTGAGTCCAGAGAGTGCACTGGCACCACTGGGGATGCAGTGCAGTGACTCAAGAGAGTGCACAGGCACCACTGGGGATGCACTGCAGTGACTCTAGAGAGTGCACTGGCACCACTGGGGATGCACTGCAGTGAGTCTGGAGAGTGCCCTGGCACCAATGGTGATGCAGTGCAGTGACTCCAGAGAGTGCAGTGACACCACTGGGGATGCAGTGCAGTGAGTCCAGAGAGTGCACTGGCACCACTGGGGATGCACTGCAGTGAGTCCAGAGAGTGCACTGGCACCACTGGGTCTGCACTGCAGTGAGTCCAGAGAGTGCACTGGCACCACTGGGGATGCAGTGCAGTGAGTGCAGAGAGTGCACTGGCACCACTGGGGATGCACCTCGGTGAGTCCAGAGAGTGCTCTGGGAACACCGGGGGTGCAGTGCAGTGAGTCCAGAGAGTGCACTGGCACCACTGGGGATGCAGTGCAGTGAGTCCAGAGAGTGCACTGGCACCACTGGGGATGCAGTGCAGTGAGTCCGGAGAGTGCACTGGCACCACTGGGGATGCACTGCAGTGATTCCAGAGAGTGCACTGGCACCACTGGGGATGCAGTGCAGTGAGTGTAGAGAGTGCACTGGCACCACTGGGGATGCACTGCAGTGACTCGAAAGAGTGCACTGGCACCACTGCGGATGCACTGCAGTGAGTCTGGAGAGTGCCCTGGCACCAATGGTGATGCAGTGCAGTGAGTCCAGAGAGTGCAGTGACACCACTGGGGATGCAGTGCAGTGAGTCCAGAGAGTGCACTGGCAGCACTGGGGATGCAGTGCAGTGAGTCCAGAGAGTGCACTGGCACTTCTGGGGATGCAGTGCAGTGAGTGCAGAGAGTGCAGTGGCACCACTGGGGATGCAGTGCAGTGAGTCCAGAGAGTGCACTGGCACCGCTGGTGATGCAGTGCAGTGAGTCCAGAGAGTGTACTGGCACCACAGGGGATGCAGTGCAGTGAGTCCAGAGAGTGCACTGGCACCACTGGGGATGCATTGCAGTGAGTGCAGAGAGTGCACTGGCACCACTGGGGATGCACTGCAGTGAGTCCAGAGAGTGCACTGGCACAAAAGGGGACGCAGTGCAGTGAGTCCAGAAAGTGCACTGGCACCACTGGGGATGCAGTGCAGTGAGTCCAGAGAGTGCACTGGCACCGCTGGTGATGCAGTGCAGTGAGTCCAGAGAGGACACTGGCACCACTGGGGATGCACTGCAGTGAGTCCAGAGAGTGTACTGGCACCACAGGGGATGCAGTGCAGTGAGTCCAGAGAGTGCACTGTCACCACTGGGGATGCATTGCAGTGAGTGCAGAGAGTGCACTGGCACCACTGGGGATGCACTGCAGTGAGTCCAGAGAGTGCACTGGCACCACTGGGGATGCACTGCAGTGACTTAAAAGAGTGCACTGGCACCACTGCGGATGCACTGCAGTGAGTCCGGAGAGTGCATTGGCACCAATGGTGATGCAGTGCAGTGAGTCCAGAGAGTGCACTGGCACCACTGGGGATGCAGTGCAGTGAGTCCAGAGAGTGCACTGGCACCACTGGGGATGCAATGCAGTGAGTCCAGAGAGTGCACTGGCACCACTGGGGATGCACTGCAGTGAGTCCAGAGAGTGCAGTGGCACCACTGGGGATGCAGTGCAGTGAGTGCAGAGAGTGCACTGGCACCACTGGGGATGCACTGCAGTGAGTCCAGAGAGTGCACTGGCACCACTGGGGATGCAGTGCAGTGACTCAAGAGAGTGCACAGGCACCACTGGGGATGCACTGCAGTGACTCTAGAGAGTGCACTGGCACCACTGGGGATGCACTGCAGTGAGTCTGGAGAGTGCCCTGGCACCAATGGTGATGCAGTGCAGTGACTCCAGAGAGTGCAGTGACACCACTGGGGATGCAGTGCAGTGAGTCCAGAGAGTGCACTGGCACCACTGGGGATGCACTGCAGTGAGTCCAGAGAGTGCACAGGCACCACTGGGGATGCACTGCAGTGAGTCCAGAGAGTGCACTGGCACCTCAGGGTCTGCACTGCAGTGAGTCCAGAGAGTGCACTGGCACCAGTGGGGATGCAGTGCAGTGAGTCCAGAGAGTGCACTGGCACCACTGGGGATGCACCTCGGTGAGTCCAGAGAGTGCTCTGGGAACACCGGGGATGCAGTGCAGTGAGTCCAGAGAGTGCAGTGGCACCACTGGGGATGCAGTGCAGTGAGTCCAGAGAGTGCACTGGCACCACTGGGGATGCAATGCAGTTAGTCCGGAGAGTGCACTGGCACCACTGGGGATGCACTGCAGTGATTCCAGAGAGTGCACTGGCACCACTGGGGATGCAGTGCAGTGAGTCCAGAGAGTGCACTGGCACCACTGGGGATGCACTGCAGTGACTCGAAAGAGTGCACTGGCACCACTGCGGATGCACTGCAGTGAGTCTGGAGAGTGCCCTGGCACCAATGGTGATGCAGTGCAGTGAGTCCAGAGAGTGCAGTGACACCACTGGGGATGCAGTGCAGTGAGTCCAGAGAGTGCACTGGCAGCACTGGGGATGCAGTGCAGTGAGTCCAGAGAGTGCACTGGCACTTCTGGGGATGCAGTGCAGTGAGTGTAGAGAGTGCACTGGCACAAAAGGGGACGCAGTGCAGTGAGTCCAGAAAGTGCACTGGCACCACTGGGGATGCACTGCAGTGAGTCCAGAGAGTGCACTGGCACCGCTGGTGATGCAGTGCAGTGAGTCCAGAGAGGACACTGGCACCACTGGGGATGCACTGCAGTGAGTCCAGAGAGTGTACTGGCACCACAGGGGATGCAGTGCAGTGAGTCCAGAGAGTGCACTGGCACCACTGGGGATGCATTGCAGTGAGTGCAGAGAGTGCACTGGCACCACTGGGGATGCACTGCAGTGAGTTCAGAGAGTGCACTGGCACCACTGGGGATGCACTGCAGTGACTTAAAAGAGTGCACTGGCACCACTGCGGATGCACTGCAGTGAGTCCGGAGAGTGCATTGGCACCAATGGTGATGCAGTGCAGTGAGTCCAGAGAGTGCAGTGGCACCACTGGGGATGCAGTGCAGTGAGTCCAGAGAGTGCACTGGCACCACTGGGGATGCAATGCAGTGAGTCCAGAGAGTGCACTGGCACCACTGGGGATGCACTGCAGTGAGTCCAGAGAGTGCAGTGGCACCACTGGGGATGCAGTGCAGTGAGTGCAGAGAGTGCACTGGCACCACTGGGGATGCACTGCAGTGAGTCCAGAGAGTGCACTGGCACCACTGGGGATGCAGTGCAGTGACTCAAGAGAGTGCACAGGCACCACTGGGGATGCACTGCAGTGACTCTAGAGAGTGCACTGGCACCACTGGGGATGCACTGCAGTGAGTCTGGAGAGTGCCCTGGCACCAATGGTGATGCAGTGCAGTGACTCCAGAGAGTGCAGTGACACCACTGGGGATGCAGTGCAGTGAGTCCAGAGAGTGCACTGGCACCACTGGGGATGCAATGCAGTGAGTCCAGAGAGTGCTCTGGCACCACTGGGGATGCACTGCAGTGAGTCCAGAGAGTGCACTGGCACCACTGGGGATGCAGTGCAGTGAGTCCAGAGAGTGCACTGGCACCAGTGGGGATGCACTGCAGTGAGTCCAGAAAGTGCACTGGCACCACTGGGGATGCACTGCAGTGAGTCCAGAGAGTGCACTGGCACCGCTGGTGATGCAGTGCAGTGAGTCCAGAGAGTACACTGGCACCACTGGGGATGCACTGCAGTGAGTCCAGAGAGTGTACTGGCACCACAGGGGATGCAGTGCAGTGAGTCCAGAGAGTGCACTGGCACCACTGGGGATGCATTGCAGTGAGTGCAGAGAGTGCACTGGCACCACTGGGGATGCACTGCAGTGAGTCCAGAGAGTGCACTGGCACCAATGGTGATGCAGTGCAGTGAGTCCAGAGAGTGCAGTGGCACCACTGGGGATGCAGTGCAGTGAGTGCAGAGAGTGCACTGGCACCACTGGGGATGCACTGCAGTGAGTCCAGAGAGTGCACTGGCACCACTGGGGATGCACTGCAGTGAGTCCAGAGAGTGCTCGGGGAACACTGGGGATGCAGTGCAGTGAGTGCAGAGAGTGCACTGGCACCACTGGGGATGCAGTGCAGTGAGTCCAGAGAGTGCACTGGCACCACTGGGGATGCACTGCAGTGACTCGAAAGAGTGCACTGGCACCACTGCGGATGCACTGCAGTGAGTCCGGAGAGTGCACTGGCACCAATGGTGATGCAGTGCAGTGAGTCCAGAGAGTGCACTGGCACCACTGGGGATGCAGTGCAGTGAGTCCAGAGAGTGCACTGGCACCACTGGGGATGCAATGCAGTGAGTCCAGAGAGTGCACTGGCACCACTGGGGATGAAGTGCAGTGAGTGCAGAGAGTGCACTGGCACCTCTGGGGATGCAGTGCAGTGAGTCCAGAGAGTGCACTGGCACCACTGGGGATGCACTGCAGTGAGTCCAGAGAGTGCACTGGCACCACTGGGGATGCACTGCAGTGAGTCCAGAGAGTGCACTGGCAGCACTGGGGATGCAGTGCAGTGACTCCAGAGAGTGCACTGGCACCACTGGGGATGCACTGCAGTGAGTCCAGAGAGTGCACTGGCACCACTGGGGATGCACTGCAGTGACTCTTAAGAGTGCACTGGCACCACTGCGGATGCACTGCAGTGAGTCTGGAGAGTGCCCTGGCACCAATGGTGATGCAGTGCAGTGAGTCCAGAGAGTGCAGTGACACCACTGGGGATGCAGTGCAGTGAGTCCAGAGAGTGCACTGGCACCACTGGGGATGCAATGCAGTGAGTCCAGAGAGTGCACTGGCACCACTGGGGATGAAGTGCAGTGAGTCCAGAGAGTGCACTGGCACCACTGGGGATGCAGTGCAGTGAGTCCAGAGAGTGCACTGGCACCACAGGGGATGCAGTGCAGTGAGTCCTGAAAGTGCACAGGCACCACTGGGGATGCACTGCAGTGAGTCCAGAGAGTGCACTGGCACCGCTGGGGATGCAGTGCAGTGAGTCCAGAGAGTACACTGGCACCACTGGGGATGCACTGAAGTGAGTCCAGAGAGTGTACTGGCACCACAGGGGATGCAGTGCAGTGAGTCCAGAGAGTGCACTGGCACCACTGGGGATGCATTGCAGTGAGTGCAGAGAGTGCACTGGCACCACTGGGGATGCACTGCAGTGATTCCAGAGAGTGCACTGGCACCACTGGGGATGCAGTGCAGTGAGTCCAGAGAGTGCACTGGCACCACTGGGGATGCACTGCAGTGACTCGAAAGAGTGCACTGGCACCACCGCGGATGCACTGCAGTGAGTCTGGAGAGTGCCCTGGCACCAATGGTGATGCAGTGCAGTGAGTCCAGAGAGTGCAGTGACACCACTGGGGATGCAGTGCAGTGAGTCCAGAGAGTGCACTGGCACCACTGGGGATGCAATGCAGTGAGTCCAGAGAGTGCACTGGCACCACTGGGGATGAAGTGCAGTGAGTCCAGAGAGTGCACTGGCACCACTGGGTATGCAGTGCAGTGAGTCCAGAGAGTGCACTGGCACCAGTGGGGATGCACTGCAGTGAGTCCAGAAAGTGCACTGGCACCACTGGGGATGCACTGCAGTGAGTCCAGAGAGTGCACTGGCACCGCTGGTGATGCAGTGCAGTGAGTCCAGAGAGTACACTGGCACCACTGGGGATGCACTGCAGTGAGTCCAGAGAGTGTACTGGCACCACAGGGGATGCAGTGCAGTGAGTCCAGAGAGTGCACTGGCACCACTGGGGATGCATTGCAGTGAGTGCAGAGAGTGCACTGGCACCACTTGGGATGCACTGCAGTGAGTGCAGAGAGTGCACTGGCACCACTGGGGATGCACTGCAGTGAGTCCAGAGAATGCACTGGCAGCACTGGGGATGCAGTGCAGTGACTCCAGAGAGTGCACTGGCACCACTGGGGATGCAGTGCAGTGAGTCCAGAGAGTGCAGTGGCACCACTGGTGATGCAGTGCAGTGAGTGCAGAGAGTGCACTGGCACCACTGGGGATGCAATGCAGTGAGTCCAGAGAGTGCACTGGCACCACTGGGGATGCACTGCAGTGACTTAAAAGAGTGCACTGGCACCACTGCGGATGCACTGCAGTGAGTCCGGAGAGTGCACTGGCACCAATGGTGATGCAGTGCAGTGAGTCCAGAGAGTGCAGTGGCACCACTGGGGATGCAGTGCAGTGAGTCCAGAGAGTGCACTGGCACCACTGGGGATGCAATGCAGTGAGTCCATAGAGTGCACTGGCACCACTGGGGATGCACTGCAGTGATTCCAGAGAGTGCACTGGCACCACTGGGGATGCAGTGCAGTGAGTCCAGAGAGTGCACTGGCACCACTGGGGATGCACTGCAGTGACTCGAAAGAGTGCACTGGCACCACTGCGGATGCACTGCAGTGAGTCTGGAGAGTGCCCTGGCACCAATGGTGATGCAGTGCAGTGAGTCCAGAGAGTGCAGTGACACCACTGGGGATGCAGTGCAGTGAGTCCAGAGAGTGCACTGGCACCACTGGGGATGCAATGCAGTGAGTCCAGAGAGTGCTCTGGCACCACTGGGGATGCACTGCAGTGAGTCCAGAGAGTGCACTGGCACCACTGGGGATGCAGTGCAGTGAGTCCAGAGAGTGCACTGGCACCAGTGGGGATGCACTGCAGTGAGTCCAGAAAGTGCACTGGCACCACTGGGGATGCACTGCAGTGAGTCCAGAGAGTGCATTGGCACCGCTGGTGATGCAGTGCAGTGAGTCCAGAGAGTACACTGGCACCACTGGGGATGCACTGCAGTGAGTCCAGAGAGTGTACTGGCACCACAGGGGATGCAGTGCAGTGAGTCCAGAGAGTGCACTGGCACCACTGGGGATGCATTGCAGTGAGTGCAGAGAGTGCACTGGCACCACTGGGGATGCACTGCAGTGAGTCCAGAGAGTGCACTGGCACCAATGGTGATGCAGTGCAGTGAGTCCAGAGAGTGCAGTTGCACCACTGGGGATGCAGTGCAGTGAGTCCAGAGAGTGCCCTGGCACCACTGGGGATGCACTGCAGTGAGTCCAGAGAGTGCACTGGCACCACTGGGGATGCACTGCAGTGAGTCCAGAGAGTGCTCGGGGAACACTGGGGATGCAGTGCAGTGAGTGCAGAGAGTGCACTGGCACCACTGGGGATGCAGTGCAGTGAGTCCAGAGAGTGCACTGGCACCACTGGGGATGCACTGCAGTGACTCGAAAGAGTGCACTGGCACCACTGCGGATGCACTGCAGTGAGTCCGGAGAGTGCCCTGGCACCAATGGTGATGCAGTGCAGTGAGTCCAGAGAGTGCACTGGCACCACTGGGGATGCAGTGCAGTGACTTAAAAGAGTGCACTGGCACCACTGGGGATGCAATGCAGTGAGTCCAGAGAGTGCCCTGGCACCAATGGTGATGCAGTGCAGTGAGTCCAGAGAGTGCAGTGACACCAGTGGGGATGCAGTGCAGTGAGTCCAGAGAGTGCACTGGCACCACTGGGGATGTAATGCAGTGAGTCCAGAGAGTGCACTGGCACCACTGGGGATGCAGTGCAGTGAGTCCAGAGAGTGCACTGGCACAAGTGGGGATGCACTGCAGTGAGTCCAGAAAGTGCACAGGCACCACTGGGGATGCACTGCAGTGAGTCCAGAGAGTGCACTGGCACCGCTGGTGATGCAGTGCAGTGAGTCCAGAGAGTACACTGGCACCACTGGGGATGCACTGAAGTGAGTCCAGAGAGTGTACTGGCACCACAGGGGATGCAGTGCAGTGAGTCCAGAGAGTGCACTGGCACCACTGGGGATGCATTGCAGTGAGTGCAGAGAGTGCACTGGCACCACTTGGGATGCACTGCAGTGAGTCCAGAGAGTGCACTGGCACCACTGGGGATGCACTGCAGTGAGTCCAGAGAGTGCACTGGCACCACTGGGGATGCAGTGCAGTGAGTCCAGAGAGTGCACTGGCACCACTGGGGATGCACTGCAGTGAGTCCAGAGAGTGCAGTGGCACCACTGGGGATGCAGTGCAGTGAGTGCAGAGAGTGCACTGGCACCACTGGGGATGCACTGCAGTGAGTCCAGAGAGTGCACTGGCACCACTGGGGATGCACTGCAGTGACTTAAAAGAGTGCACTGGCACCACTGCGGATGCACTGCAGTGAGTCCGGAGAGTGCACTGGCACCAATGGTGATGCAGTGCAGTGAGTCCAGAGAGTGCACTGGCACCACTGGGGATGCAGTGCAGTGAGTCCAGAGAGTGCACTGGCACCACTGGGGATGCAATGCAGTGAGTCCAGAGAGTGCACTGGCACCACTGGGGATGCACTGCAGTGATTCCAGAGAGTGCACTGGCACCACTGGGGATGCAGTGCAGTGAGTCCAGAGAGTGCACTGGCACCACTGGGGATGCACTGCAGTGACTCGAAAGAGTGCACTGGCAGCACTGCGGATGCACTGCAGTGAGTCTGGAGAGTGCCTTGGCACCAATGGTGATGCAGTGCAGTGAGTCCAGAGAGTGCAGTGACACCACTGGGGATGCAGTGCAGTGAGTCCAGAGAGTGCACTGGCACCACTGGGGATGCAATGCAGTGAGTCCAGAGAGTGCTCTGGCACCACTGGGGATGCACTGCAGTGAGTCCAGAGAGTGCACTGGCACCACTGGGGATGCAGTGCAGTGAGTCCAGAGAGTGCACTGGCACCAGTGGGGATGCACTGCAGTGAGTCCAGAAAGTGCACTGGCACCACTGGGGATGCACTGCAGTGAGTCCAGAGAGTGCACTGGTACCGCTGGTGATGCAGTGCAGTGAGTCCAGAGAGTACACTGGCACCACTGGGGATGCACTGCAGTGAGTCCAGAGAGTGTACTGGCACCACAGGGGATGCAGTGCAGTGAGTCCAGAGAGTGCACTGGCACCACTGGGGATGCATTGCAGTGAGTGCAGAGAGTGCACTGGCACCACTGGGGATGCACTGCAGTGAGTCCAGTAGTTGCACTGGCACCACTGGGGATGCACTGCAGTGAGTCCAGAGAGTGCACTGGCAGCACTGGGGATGCAGTGCAGTGACTCCAGAGAGTGCACTGGCACCACTGGGGATGCACTGCAGTGAGTCCAGAGAGTGCAGTGGCACCACTGGTGATGCAGTGCAGTGAGTGCAGAGAGTGCACTGGCACCACTGGGGATGCACTGCAGTGAGTCCAGAGAGTGCACTGGCACCACTGGGGATGCACTGCAGTGACTTAAAAGAGTGCACTGGCACCACTGCGGATGCACTGCAGTGAGTCCAGAGAGTGCACTGGCACCACTGGGGATGCAGTGCAGTGATTCCAGAGAGTGCACTGGCACCACTGGGGATGCAGTGCAGTGAGTCCAGAGAGTGCACTGGCACCACTGGGGATGCACTGCAGTGACTCGAAAGAGTGCACTGGCACCACTGGGGATGCACTGCAGTGAGTCCGGAGAGTGCCCTGGCACCAATGGTGATGCAGTGCAGTGATCCAGAGAGTGCACTGGAACCACTCAGGATGCAGTGCAGTGAGTCCAGAGAGTGCACTGGCACCACTGGGGATGCAGTGCAGTGAGTCCAGAGAGTGCACTGGCTCCACTGGGGATGCAGTGCAGTGACTCAAGAGAGTGCACAGGCACCACTGGGGATGCAGTGCAGTGAGTCCAGAGAGTGCACTGGCACCACTGGGGATGCACTGCAGTGAGTCCAGAGAGTGCACTGGCACCACTGGGGATGCAGTGCAGTGAGTCCAGAGAGTGCACTGGCACCAGTGGGGATGCACTGCAGTGAGTCCAGAAAGTGCACTGGCACCACTGGGGATGCACTGCAGTGAGTCCAGAGAGTGCACTGGCACCACTGGGGATGCACTGCAGTGACTTAAAAGAGTGCACTGGCACCACTGCGGATGCACTGCAGTGAGTCCGGAGAGTGCATTGGCACCAATGGTGATGCAGTGCAGTGAGTCCAGAGAGTGCAGTGGCACCACTGGGGATGCAGTGCAGTGAGTCCAGAGAGTGCACTGGCACCACTGGGGATGCAATGCAGTGAGTCCAGAGAGTGCACTGGCACCACTGGGGATGCACTGCAGTGAGTCCAGAGAGTGCACTGGCACCACTGGGGATGCAGTGCAGTGAGTGCAGAGAGTGCACTGGCACCACTGGGGATGCACTGCAGTGAGTCCAGAGAGTGCACTGGCACCACTGGGGATGCAGTGCAGTGACTCAAGAGAGTGCACAGGCACCACTGGGGATGCACTGCAGTGACTCTAGAGAGTGCACTGGCACCACTGGGGATGCACTGCAGTGAGTCTGGAGAGTGCCCTGGCACCAATGGTGATGCAGTGCAGTGACTCCAGAGAGTGCAGTGACACCACTGGGGATGCAGTGCAGTGAGTCCAGAGAGTGCACTGGCACCACTGGGGATGCAATGCAGTGAGTCCAGAGAGTGCTCTGGCACCACTGGGGATGCACTGCAGTGAGTCCAGAGAGTGCACTGGCACCACTGGGGATGCAGTGCAGTGAGTCCAGAGAGTGCACTGGCACCAGTGGGGATGCACTGCAGTGAGTCCAGAAAGTGCACTGGCACCACTGGGGATGCACTGCAGTGAGTCCAGAGAGTGCACTGGCACCGCTGGTGATGCAGTGCAGTGAGTCCAGAGAGTACACTGGCACCACTGGGGATGCACTGCAGTGAGTCCAGAGAGTGTACTGGCACCACAGGGGATGCAGTGCAGTGAGTCCAGAGAGTGCACTGGCACCACTGGGGATGCATTGCAGTGAGTGCAGAGAGTGCACTGGCACCACTGGGGATGCACTGCAGTGAGTCCAGAGAGTGCACTGGCACCAATGGTGATGCAGTGCAGTGAGTCCAGAGAGTGCAGTGGCACCACTGGGGATGCAGTGCAGTGAGTGCAGAGAGTGCACTGGCACCACTGGGGATGCAGTGCAGTGAGTCCAGAGAGTGCTCGGGGAACACTGGGGATGCAGTGCAGTGAGTGCAGAGAGTGCACTGGCACCACTGGGGATGCAGTGCAGTGAGTCCAGAGAGTGCACTGGCACCACTGGGGATGCACTGCAGTGACTCGAAAGAGTGCACTGGCACCACTGCGGATGCACTGCAGTGAGTCCGGAGAGTGCACTGGCACCAATGGTGATGCAGTGCAGTGAGTCCAGAGAGTGCACTGGCACCACTGGGGATGCAGTGCAGTGAGTCCAGAGAGTGCACTGGCACCACTGGGGATGCAATGCAGTGAGTCCAGAGAGTGCACTGGCACCACTGGGGATGAAGTGCAGTGAGTGCAGAGAGTGCACTGGCACCTCTGGGGATGCAGTGCAGTGAGTCCAGAGAGTGCAGTGGCACCACTGGGGATGCACTGCAGTGAGTCCAGAGAGTGCACTGGCACCACTGGGGATGCACTGCAGTGAGTCCAGAGAGTGCACTGGCAGCACTGGGGATGCAGTGCAGTGACTCCAGAGAGTGCACTGGCACCACTGGGGATGCACTGCAGTGAGTCCAGAGAGTGCACTGGCACCACTGGGGATGCACTGCAGTGACTCTTAAGAGTGCACTGGCACCACTGCGGATGCACTGCAGTGAGTCTGGAGAGTGCCCTGGCACCAATGGTGATGCAGTGCAGTGAGTCCAGAGAGTGCAGTGACACCACTGGGGATGCAGTGCAGTGAGTCCAGAGAGTGCACTGGCACCACTGGGGATGCAATGCAGTGAGTCCAGAGAGTGCACTGGCACCACTGGGGATGAAGTGCAGTGAGTCCAGAGAGTGCACTGGCACCACTGGGGATGCAGTGCAGTGAGTCCAGAGAGTGCACTGGCACCTTGGGGATGCAGTTCAGTGAGTCCTGAAAGTGCACAGGCACCACTGGGGATGCACTGCATTGAGTCCAGAGAGTGCACTGGCACCGCTGGTGATGCAGTGCAGTGAGTCCAGAGAGTACACTGGCACCACTCGGGATGCACTGAAGTGAGTCCAGAGAGTGTACTGGCACCACAGGGGATGCAGTGCAGTGAGTCCAGAGAGTGCACTGGCACCACTGGGGATGCATTGCAGTGAGTGCAGAGAGTGCACTGGCACCACTTGGGATGCACTGCAGTGAGTCCAGAGAGTGCACTGGCACCACTGGGGATGCACTGCAGTGAGTCCAGAGAGTGCACTGGCACCACTGGGGATGCACTGCAGTGACTTAAAAGAGTGCACTGGCACCACTGCGGATGCACTGCAGTGAGTCCGGAGAGTGCACTGGCACCAATGGTGATGCAGTGCAGTGAGTCCAGAGAGTGCAGTGGCACCACTGGGGATGCAGTGCAGTGAGTCCAGAGAGTGCACTGGCACCACTGGGGATGCAATGCAGTGAGTCCAGAGAGTGCACTGGCACCACTGGAGATGCACTGCAGTGATTCCAGAGAGTGCACTGGCACCACTGGGGATGCAGTGCAGTGAGTCCAGAGAGTGCACTGGCACCACTGGGGATGCACTGCAGTGACTCGAAAGAGTGCACTGGCACCACCGCGGATGCACTGCAGTGAGTCTGGAGAGTGCCCTGGCACCAATGGTGATGCAGTGCAGTGAGTCCAGAGAGTGCAGTGACACCACTGGGGATGCAGTGCAGTGAGTCCAGAGAGTGCACTGGCACCACTGGGGATGCAATGCAGTGAGTCCAGAGAGTGCACTGGCACCACTGGGGATGAAGTGCAGTGAGTCCAGAGAGTGCACTGGCACCACTGGGTATGCAGTGCAGTGAGTCCAGAGAGTGCACTGGCACCAGTGGGGATGCACTGCAGTGAGTCCAGAAAGTGCACTGGCACCACTGGGGATGCACTGCAGTGAGTCCAGAGAGTGCACTGGCACCGCTGGTGATGCAGTGCAGTGAGTCCAGAGAGTACACTGGCACCACTGGGGATGCACTGCAGTGAGTCCAGAGAGTGTACTGGCACCACAGGGGATGCAGTGCAGTGAGTCCAGAGAGTGCACTGGCACCACCGGGGATGCATTGCAGTGAGTGCAGAGAGTGCACTGGCACCACTTGGGATGCACTGCAGTGAGTCCAGAGAGTGCACTGGCACCACTGGGGATGCACTGCAGTGAGTCCAGAGAATGCACTGGCAGCACTGGGGATGCAGTGCAGTGACTCCAGAGAGTGCACTGGCACCACTGGGGATGCAGTGCAGTGAGTCCAGAGAGTGCAGTGGCACCACTGGTGATGCAGTGCAGTGAGTGCAGAGAGTGCACTGGCACCACTGGGGATGCACTGCAGTGAGTCCAGAGAGTGCACTGGCACCACTGGGGATGCACTGCAGTGACTTAAAAGAGTGCACTGGGACCACTGCGGATGCACTGCAGTGAGTCCGGAGAGTGCACTGGCACCAATGGTGATGCAGTGCAGTGAGTCCAGAGAGTGCAGTGACACCACTGGGGATGCAGTGCAGTGAGTCCAGAGAGTGCACTGGCACCACTGGGGATGCAATGCAGTGAGTCCAGAGAGTGCTCTGGCACCACTGGGGATGCACTGCAGTGAGTCCAGAGAGTGCACTGGCACCACTGGGGATGCAGTGCAGTGAGTCCAGAGAGTGCACTGGCACCAGTGGGGATGCACTGCAGTGAGTCCAGAAAGTGCACTGGCACCACTGGGGATGCACTGCAGTGAGTCCAGAGAGTGCATTGGCACCGCTGGTGATGCAGTGCAGTGAGTCCAGAGAGTACACTGGCACCACTGGGGATGCACTGCAGTGAGTCCAGAGAGTGTACTGGCACCACAGGGGATGCAGTGCAGTGAGTCCAGAGAGTGCACTGGCACCACTGGGGATGCATTGCAGTGAGTGCAGAGAGTGCACTGGCACCACTGGGGATGCACTGCAGTGAGTCCAGAGAGTGCACTGGCACCAATGGTGATGCAGTGCAGTGAGTCCAGAGAGTGCAGTGGCACCACTGGGCATGCAGTGCAGTGAGTCCAGAGAGTGCACTGGCACCACTGGGGATGCACTGCAGTGAGTCCAGAGAGTGCACTGGCACCACTGGGGATGCACTGCAGTGAGTCCAGAGAGTGCTCGGGGAACACTGGGGATGCAGTGCAGTGAGTGCAGAGAGTGCACTGGCACCACTGGGGATGCAGTGCAGTGAGTCCAGAGAGTGCACTGGCACCACTGGGGATGCACTGCAGTGACTCGAAAGAGTGCACTGGCACCACTGCGGATGCACTGCAGTGAGTCCGGAGAGTGCCCTGGCACCAATGGTGATGCAGTGCAGTGAGTCCAGAGAGTGCACTGGCACCACTGGGGATGCAGTGCAGTGACTTAAAAGAGTGCACTGGCACCACTGGGGATGCAATGCAGTGAGTCCAGAGAGTGCACTGGCACCATTGGGGATGAAGTGCAGTGAGTCCAGAGAGTGCACTGGCACCTCTGGGGATGCAGTGCAGTGAGTCCAGAGAGTGCCCTGGCACCAATGGTGATGCAGTGCAGTGAGTCCAGAGAGTGCAGTGACACCACTGGGGATGCAGTGCAGTGAGTCCAGAGAGTGCACTGGCACCACTGGGGATGCAATGCAGTGAGTCCAGAGAGTGCACTGGCACCACTGGGGATGAAGTGCAGTGAGTCCAGAGAGTGCACAGGCACCACTGGGGATGCACTGCAGTGAGTCCAGAGAGTGCACTGGCACCGCTGGTGATGCAGTGCAGTGAGTCCAGAGAGTACACTGGCACCACTGGGGATGCACTGAAGTGAGTCCAGAGAGTGTACTGGCACCACAGGGGATGCAGTGCAGTGAGTCCAGAGAGTGCACTGGCACCACTGGGGATGCATTGCAGTGAGTGCAGAGAGTGCACTGGCACCACTTGGGATGCACTGCAGTGAGTCCAGAGAGTGCACTGGCACCACTGGGGATGCACTGCAGTGAGTCCAGAGAGTGCACTGGCACCACTGGGGATGAAGTGCAGTGACTCCAGAGAGTGCACTGGCACCACTGGGGATGCACTGCAGTGAGTCCAGAGAGTGCAGTGGCACCACTGGGGATGCAGTGCAGTGAGTGCAGAGAGTGCACTGGCACCACTGGGGATGCACTGCAGTGAGTCCAGAGAGTGCACTGTCAGCACTGGGGATGCAGTGCAGTGAGTCCAGAGAGTGCACTGGCACCTCTGGGGATGCAGTGCAGTGAGTCCAGAGAGTGCACTGGCACCACTGGGGATGCACTGCAGTGAGTCCAGAGAGTGCACTGGCAGCACTGGGGATGCAGTGCAGTGAGTCCAGAGAGTGCACTGGCACCACTGGGGATGCACTGCAGTGAGTCCAGAGAGTGCAGTGGCACCACTGGTGATGCAGTGCAGTGAGTGCAGAGAGTGCACTGGCACCACTGGGGATGCAGTGCAGTGAGTCCAGAGAGTGCACTGGCACCACTGGGGATGCACTGCAGTGACTTAAAAGAGTGCACTGGCACCACTGCGGATGCACTGCAGTGAGTCCGGAGAGTGCACTGGCACCAATGGTGATGCAGTGCAGTGAGTCCAGAGAGTGCAGTGGCACCACTGGGGATGCAGTGCAGTGAGTCCAGAGAGTGCACTGGCACCACTGGGGATGCAATGCAGTGAGTCCAGAGAGTGCACTGGCACCACTGGGGATGCACTGCAGTGATTCCAGAGAGTGCACTGGCACCACTGGGGATGCAGTGCAGTGAGTCCAGAGAGTGCACTGGCACCACTGGGGATGCACTGCAGTGACTCGAAAGAGTGCACTGGCACCACTGCGGATGCACTGCAGTGAGTCTGGAGAGTGCCTTGGCACCAATGGTGATGCAGTGCAGTGAGTCCAGAGAGTGCAGTGACACCACTGGGGATGCAGTGCAGTGAGTCCAGAGAGTGCACTGGCACCACTGGGGATGCAATGCAGTGAGTCCAGAGAGTGCTCTGGCACCACTGGGGATGCACTGCAGTGAGTCCAGAGAGTGCACTGGCACCACTGGGGATGCAGTGCAGTGAGTCCAGAGAGTGCACTGGCACCAGTGGGGATGCACTGCAGTGAGTCCAGAAAGTGCACTGGCACCACTGGGGATGCACTGCAGTGAGTCCAGAGAGTGCACTGGTGCCGCTGGTGATGCAGTGCAGTGAGTCCAGAGAGTACACTGGCACCACTGGGGATGCACTGCAGTGAGTCCAGAGAGTGTACTGGCACCACAGGGGATGCAGTGCAGTGAGTCCAGAGAGTGCACTGGCACCACTGGGGATGCATTGCAGTGAGTGCAGAGAGTGCACTGGCACCACTGGGGATGCACTGCAGTGAGTCCAGTAGTTGCACTGGCACCACTGGGGATGCACTGCAGTGAGTCCAGAGAGTGCACTGGCAGCACTGGGGATGCAGTGCAGTGACTCCAGAGAGTGCACTGGCACCACTGGGGATGCACTGCAGTGAGTCCAGAGAGTGCAGTGGCACCACTGGTGATGCAGTGCAGTGAGTGCAGAGAGTGCACTGGCACCACTGGGGATGCACTGCAGTGAGTCCAGAGAGTGCACTGGCACCACTGGGGATGCACTGCAGTGACTTAAAAGAGTGCAGTGACACCACTGCGGATGCACTGCAGTGAGTCCAGAGAGTGCACTGGCACCACTGGGGATGCACTGCAGTGAGTCCAGAGAGTGCACTGGCACCACTGGGGATGCAGTGCAGTGAGTCCAGAGAGTGCACTGGCACCACTGGGGATGCACTGCAGTGACTCGAAAGAGTGCACTGGCACCACTGGGGATGCACTGCAGTGAGTCCGGAGAGTGCCCTGGCACCAATGGTGATGCAGTGCAGTGATCCAGAGAGTGCACTGGAACCACTCAGGATGCAGTGCAGTGAGTCCAGAGAGTGCACTGGCACCACTGGGGATGCAGTGCAGTGAGTCCAGAGAGTGCACTGGCTCCACTGGGGATGCAGTGCAGTGACTCAAGAGAGTGCACAGGCACCACTGGGGATGCAGTGCAGTGAGTCCAGAGAGTGCACTGGCACCACTGGGGATGCACTGCAGTGAGTCCAGAGAGTGCACTGGCACCACTGGGTATGCAGTGCAGTGAGTCCAGAGAGTGCACTGGCACCAGTGGGGATGCACTGCAGTGAGTCCAGAAAGTGCACTGGCACCACTGGGGATGCACTGCAGTGAGTCCAGAGAGTGCACTGGCACCGCTGGTGATGCAGTGCAGTGAGTCCAGAGAGTACACTGGCACCACTGGGGATGCACTGCAGTGAGTCCAGAGAGTGTACTGGCACCACAGGGGATGCAGTGCAGTGAGTCCAGAGAGTGCACTGGCACCACTGGGGATGCACTGCAGTGAGTGCAGAGAGTGCACTGGCACCACTGGGGATGCACTGCAGTGAGTCCAGAGAGTGCACTGGCAGCACTGGGGATGCAGTGCAGTGAGTCCAGAGAGTGCACTGGCAGCACTGGGGATGCAGTGCAGTGACTCCAGAGAGTGCACTGGCACCACTGGGGATGCACTGCAGTGAGTCCAGAGAGTGCACTGGCACCACTGGTGATGCAGTGCAGTGAGTGCAGAGAGTGCACTGGCACCACTGGGGATGCACTGCAGTGAGTCCAGAGAGTGCAGTGGCACCACTGGTGATGCAGTGCAGTGAGTGCAGAGAGTGCACTGGCACCACTGGGGATGCACCTCGGTGAGTCCAGAGAGTGCTCTGGGAACACCGGGGATGCAGTGCAGTGAGTCCAGAGAGTGCAGTGGCACCACTGGGGATGCAGTGCAGTGAGTCCAGAGAGTGCACTGGCACCACTGGGGATGCAATGCAGTGAGTCCGGAGAGTGCACTGGCACCACTGGGGATGCACTGCAGTGATTCCAGAGAGTGCACTGGCACCACTGGGGATGCAGTGCAGTGAGTCCAGAGAGTGCACTGGCACCACTGGGGATGCACTGCAGTGACTCGAAAGAGTGCACTGGCACCACTGCGGATGCACTGCAGTGAGTCTGGAGAGTGCCCTGGCACCAATGGTGATGCAGTGCAGTGAGTCCAGAGAGTGCAGTGACACCACTGGGGATGCAGTGCAGTGAGTCCAGAGAGTGCACTGGCACCACTGGGGATGCACTGCAGTGAGTCCAGAGAGTGCACTGGCACCACTGGGGATGCACTGCAGTGACTTAAAAGAGTGCACTGGCACCACTGCGGATGCACTGCAGTGAGTCCGGAGAGTGCACTGGCACCAATGGTGATGCAGTGCAGTGAGTCCAGAGAGTGCAGTGGCACCACTGGGGATGCAGTGCAGTGAGTCCAGAGAGTGCACTGGCACCACTGGGGATGCAATGCAGTGAGTCCAGAGAGTGCACTGGCACCACTGGGGATGCACTGCAGTGATTCCAGAGAGTGCACTGGCACCACTGTGGATGCAGTGCAGTGAGTCCAGAGAGTGCACTGGCACCACTGGGGATGCACTGCAGTGACTCTAGAGAGTGCACTGGCACCACCGCGGATGCACTGCAGTGAGTCTGGAGAGTGCCCTGGCACCAATGGTGATGCAGTGCAGTGAGTCAAGAGAGTGCAGTGACACCACTGGGGATGCAGTGCAGTGAGTCCAGAGAGTGCACTGGCACCACTGGGGATGCAATGCAGTGAGTCCAGAGAGTGCACTGGCACCACTGGGGATGAAGTGCAGTGAGTCCAGAGAGTGCACTGGCACCACTGGGTATGCAGTGCAGTGAGTCCAGAGAGTGCACTGGCACCAGTGGGGATGCACTGCAGTGAGTCCAGAAAGTGCACTGGCACCACTGGGGATGCACTGCAGTGAGTCCAGAGAGTGCACTGGCACCGCTGGTGATGCAGTGCAGTGAGTCCAGAGAGTACACTGGCACCACTGGGGATGCACTGCAGTGAGTCCAGAGAGTGTACTGGCACCACAGGGGATGCAGTGCAGTGAGTCCAGAGAGTGCACTGGCACCACTGGGGATGCATTGCAGTGAGTGCAGAGAGTGCACTGGCACCACTTGGGATGCACTGCAGTGAGTGCAGAGAGTGCACTGGCACCACTGGGGATGCACTGCAGTGAGTCCAGAGAATGCACTGGCAGCACTGGGGATGCAGTGCAGTGACTCCAGAGAGTGCACTGGCACCACTGGGGATGCAGTGCAGTGAGTCCAGAGAGTGCAGTGGCACCACTGGTGATGCAGTGCAGTGAGTGCAGAGAGTGCACTGGCACCACTGGGGATGCACTGCAGTGAGTCCAGAGAGTGCACTGGCACCACTGGGGATGCACTGCAGTGACTTAAAAGAGTGCACTGGCACCACTGCGGATGCACTGCAGTGAGTCCGGAGAGTGCACTGGCACCAATGGTGATGCAGTGCAGTGAGTCCAGAGAGTGCAGTGACACCACTGGGGATGCAGTGCAGTGAGTCCAGAGAGTGCACTGGCACCACTGGGGATGCAATGCAGTGAGTCCAGAGAGTGCTCTGGCACCACTGGGGATGCACTGCAGTGAGTCCAGAGAGTGCACTGGCACCACTGGGGATGCAGTGCAGTGAGTCCAGAGAGTGCACTGGCACCAGTGGGGATGCACTGCAGTGAGTCCAGAAAGTGCACTGGCACCACTGGGGATGCACTGCAGTGAGTCCAGAGAGTGCATTGGCACCGCTGGTGATGCAGTGCAGTGAGTCCAGAGAGTACACTGGCACCACTGGGGATGCACGGCAGTGAGTCCAGAGAGTGTACTGGCACCACAGGGGATGCAGTACAGTGAGTCCAGAGAGTGCACTGGCACCACTGGGGATGCATTGCAGTGAGTGCAGAGAGTGCACTGGCACCACTGGGGATGCACTGCAGTGAGTCCAGAGAGTGCACTGGCACCAATGGTGATGCAGTGCAGTGAGTCCAGAGAGTGCAGTGGCACCACTGGGGATGCAGTGCAGTGAGTCCAGAGAGTGCACTGGCACCACTGGGGATGCACTGCAGTGAGTCCAGAGAGTGCACTGGCACCACTGGGGATGCACTGCAGTGAGTCCAGAGAGTGCTCGGGGAACACTGGGGATGCAGTGCAGTGAGTGCAGAGAGTGCACTGGCACCACTGGGGATGCAGTGCAGTGAGTCCAGAGAGTGCACTGGCACCACTGGGGATGCACTGCAGTGACTCGAAAGAGTGCACTGGCACCACTGCGGATGCACTGCAGTGAGTCCGGAGAGTGCCCTGGCACCAATGGTGATGCAGTGCAGTGAGTCCAGAGAGTGCACTGGCACCACTGGGGATGCAGTGCAGTGACTTAAAAGAGTGCACTGGCACCACTGGGGATGCAATGCAGTGAGTCCAGAGAGTGCACTGGCACCATTGGGGATGAAGTGCAGTGAGTCCAGAGAGTGCACTGGCACCTCTGGGGATGCAGTGCAGTGAGTCCAGAGAGTGCCCTGGCACCAATGGTGATGCAGTGCAGTGAGTCCAGAGAGTGCAGTGACACCACTGGGGATGCAGTGCAGTGAGTCCAGAGAGTGCACTGGCACCACTGGGGATGCAATGCAGTGAGTCCAGAGAGTGCACTGGCACCACTGGGGATGAAGTGCAGTGAGTCCAGAGAGTGCACTGGCACCACTGGGGATGCAGTGCAGTGAGTCCAGAGAGTGCACTGGCACAAGTGGGGATGCACTGCAGTGAGTCCAGAAAGTGCACAGGCACCACTGGGGATGCACTGCAGTGAGTCCAGAGAGTGCACTGGCACCGCTGGTGATGCAGTGCAGTGAGTCCAGAGAGTACACTGGCACCACTGGGGATGCACTGAAGTGAGTCCAGAGAGTGTACTGGCACCACAGGGGATGCAGTGCAGTGAGTCCAGAGAGTGCACTGGCACCACTGGGGATGCATTGCAGTGAGTGCAGAGAGTGCACTGGCACCACTTGGGATGCACTGCAGTGAGTCCAGAGAGTGCACTGGCACCACTGGGGATGCACTGCAGTGAGTCCAGAGAGTGCACTGGCACCACTGGGGATGCAGTGCAGTGACTCCAGAGAGTGCACTGGCACCACTGGGGATGCACTGCAGTGAGTCCAGAGAGTGCAGTGGCACCACTGGGGATGCAGTGCAGTGAGTGCAGAGAGTGCACTGGCACCACTGGGGATGCACTGCAGTGAGTCCAGAGAGTGCACTGGCACCACTGGGGATGCACTGCAGTGACTTAAAAGAGTGCACTGGCACCACTGCGGATGCACTGCAGTGAGTCCGGAGAGTGCACTGGCACCAATGGTGATGCAGTGCAGTGAGTCCAGAGAGTGCAGTGGCACCACTGGGGATGCAGTGCAGTGAGTCCAGAGAGTGCACTGGCACCACTGGGGATGCAATGCAGTGAGTCCAGAGAGTGCACTGGCACCACTGGGGATGCACTGCAGTGATTCCAGAGAGTGCACTGGCACCACTGGGGATGCAGTGCAGTGAGTCCAGAGAGTGCACTGGCACCACTGGGGATGCACTGCAGTGACTCGAAAGAGTGCACTGGCACCACTGCGGATGCACTGCAGTGAGTCTGGAGAGTGCCTTGGCACCAATGGTGATGCAGTGCAGTGAGTCCAGAGAGTGCAGTGACACCACTGGGGATGCAGTGCAGTGAGTCCAGAGAGTGCACTGGCACCACTGGGGATGCAATGCAGTGAGTCCAGAGAGTGCTCTGGCACCACTGGGGATGCACTGCAGTGAGTCCAGAGAGTGCACTGGCACCACTGGGGATGCAGTGCAGTGAGTCCAGAGAGTGCACTGGCACCAGTGGGGATGCACTGCAGTGAGTCCAGAAAGTGCACTGGCACCACTGGGGATGCACTGCAGTGAGTCCAGAGAGTGCACTGGTGCCGCTGGTGATGCAGTGCAGTGAGTCCAGAGAGTACACTGGCACCACTGGGGATGCACTGCAGTGAGTCCAGAGAGTGTACTGGCACCACAGGGGATGCAGTGCAGTGAGTCCAGAGAGTGCACTGGCACCACTGGGGATGCATTGCAGTGAGTGCAGAGAGTGCACTGGCACCACTGGGGATGCACTGCAGTGAGTCCAGTAGTTGCACTGGCACCACTGGGGATGCACTGCAGTGAGTCCAGAGAGTGCACTGGCAGCACTGGGGATGCAGTGCAGTGACTCCAGAGAGTGCACTGGCACCACTGGGGATGCACTGCAGTGAGTCCAGAGAGTGCAGTGGCACCACTGGTGATGCAGTGCAGTGAGTGCAGAGAGTGCACTGGCACCACTGGGGATGCAGTGCAGTGAGTCCAGAGAGTGCACTGGCACCACTGGGGATGCACTGCAGTGACTTAAAAGAGTGCACTGGCACCACTGCGGATGCACTGCAGTGAGTCCAGAGAGTGCACTGGCACCACTGGGGATGCACTGCAGTGATTCCAGAGAGTGCACTGGCACCACTGGGGATGCAGTGCAGTGAGTCCAGAGAGTGCACTGGCACCACTGGGGATGCACTGCAGTGAGTCCAGAGAGTGCACTGGCACCACTGGGGATGCACTGCAGTGAGTCCGGAGAGTGCCCTGGCACCAATGGTGATGCAGTGCAGTGATCCAGAGAGTGCACTGGAACCACTCAGGATGCAGTGCAGTGAGTCCAGAGAGTGCACTGGCACCACTGGGGATGCAGTGCAGTGAGTCCAGAGAGTGCTCTGGCACCACTGGGGATGCAGTGCAGTGACTCAAGAGAGTGCACAGGCACCACTGGGGATGCAGTGCAGTGAGTCCAGAGAGTGCACTGGCACCACTGGGGATGCACTGCAGTGAGTCCAGAGAGTGCACTGGCACCACTGGGTATGCAGTGCAGTGAGTCCAGAGAGTGCACTGGCACCAGTGGGGATGCACTGCAGTGAGTCCAGAAAGTGCACTGGCACCACTGGGGATGCACTGCAGTGAGTGCAGAGAGTGCACTGGCACCTCTGGGGATGCAGTGCAGTGAGTCCAGAGAGTGCACTGGCAGCACTGGGGATGCAGTGCAGTGACTCCAGAGAGTGCACTGGCACCACTGGGGATGCACTGCAGTGAGTCCAGAGAGTGCACTGGCACCACTGGGGATGCACTGCAGTGACTCTTAAGAGTGCACTGGCACCACTGCGGATGCACTGCAGTGAGTCTGGAGAGTGCCCTGGCACCAATGGTGATGCAGTGCAGTGAGTCCAGAGAGTGCAGTGACACCACTGGGGATGCAGTGCAGTGAGTCCAGAGAGTGCACTGGCACCACTGGGGATGCAATGCAGTGAGTCCAGAGAGTGCACTGGCACCACTGGGGATGAAGTGCAGTGAGTCCAGAGAGTGCACTGGCACCACTGGGGATGCAGTGCAGTGAGTCCAGAGAGTGCACTGGCACCTTGGGGATGCAGTTCAGTGAGTCCTGAAAGTGCACAGGCACCACTGGGGATGCACTGCAGTGAGTCCAGAGAGTGCACTGGCACCGCTGGTGATGCAGTGCAGTGAGTCCAGAGAGTACACTGGCACCACTGGGGATGCACTGAAGTGAGTCCAGAGAGTGTACTGGCACCACAGGGGATGCAGTGCAGTGAGTCCAGAGAGTGCACTGGCACCACTGGGGATGCATTGCAGTGAGTGCAGAGAGTGCACTGGCACCACTTGGGATGCACTGCAGTGAGTCCAGAGAGTGCACTGGCACCACTGGGGATGCACTGCAGTGAGTCCAGAGAGTGCACTGGCACCACTGGGGATGCACTGGAGTGACTTAAAAGAGTGCACTGGCACCACTGCGGATGCACTGCAGTGAGTCCGGAGAGTGCACTGGCACCAATGGTGATGCAGTGCAGTGAGTCCAGAGAGTGCAGTGGCACCACTGGGGATGCAGTGCAGTGAGTCCAGAGAGTGCACTGGCACCACTGGGGATGCAATGCAGTGAGTCCAGAGAGTGCACTGGCACCACTGGGGATGCACTGCAGTGATTCCAGAGAGTGCACTGGCACCACTGGGGATGCAGTGCAGTGAGTCCAGAGAGTGCACTGGCACCACTGGGGATGCACTGCAGTGACTCGAAAGAGTGCACTGGCACCACCGCGGATGCACTGCAGTGAGTCTGGAGAGTGCCCTGGCACCAATGGTGATGCAGTGCAGTGAGTCCAGAGAGTGCAGTGACACCACTGGGGATGCAGTGCAGTGAGTCCAGAGAGTGCACTGGCACCACTGGGGATGCAATGCAGTGAGTCCAGAGAGTGCACTGGCACCACTGGGGATGAAGTGCAGTGAGTCCAGAGAGTGCACTGGCACCACTGGGTATGCAGTGCAGTGAGTCCAGAGAGTGCACTGGCACCAGTGGGGATGCACTGCAGTGAGTCCAGAAAGTGCACTGGCACCACTGGGGATGCACTGAAGTGAGTCCAGAGAGTGTACTGGCACCACAGGGGATGCAGTGCAGTGAGTCCAGAGAGTGCACTGGCACCACTGGGGATGCATTGCAGTGAGTGCAGAGAGTGCACTGGCACCACTTGGGATGCACTGCAGTGAGTCCAGAGAGTGCACTGGCACCACTGGGGATGCACTGCAGTGAGTCCAGAGAGTGCACTGGCACCACTGGGGATGCACTGGAGTGACTTAAAAGAGTGCACTGGCACCACTGCGGATGCACTGCAGTGAGTCCGGAGAGTGCACTGGCACCAATGGTGATGCAGTGCAGTGAGTCCAGAGAGTGCAGTGGCACCACTGGGGATGCAGTGCAGTGAGTCCAGAGAGTGCACTGGCACCACTGGGGATGCAATGCAGTGAGTCCAGAGAGTGCACT
>NW_027663875.1:0-17779 GCF_964034855.1 Anser brachyrhynchus
ACTCCGTCATTTTGAAAAGAGAAGGATTAAGGCTACTTCATATTGTGCTTAAGGTTTTCTCTCCTGACCCCTTCACAGATGGGAGATTGGGAAATGGAGCACCTGCAGTCTTACCTGTGGGGTTGGATTGCAGACACGAGATGTCGTCTGTTCTCACCTATTATCAAGAGAAACTAACGAGACCGTGATCTTGGCAGATGAATTGTGCCATAAACCTAAGCCATCCCTCGTGCAAGCCTGTAATCGCTTTGACTGCCCACCCTCCTGGTATCCTACAGAATGGCAAGAGGTAAGAATGTGTGAGTTAATCTCATTTTATGATTATTAAAATAGTCATGCATGATCAGTAGATTGTTTTGAGTTAGCCTATTAAGAGGATTCATTAATCATTCTAATGAGCTATTAAAAAATGAAAAAGTGTGGCTTTTTGCTCCTTAATGAAAATGAATCAGGATTTTCAGAGGCAAATAATGGCCATTGCTATTTCTAATGCAAGATTACTGAAAACTTTTAATGGCTGACCATAGGTTCCAAACAAAAAGATCTGTAATGTGATCGTCAGCTGGAGTCAGTGGATTCCAGTTAGTAGTGAATTTCTAGGTTTCTAGGAACACAAAGCTACAACAATCAGGGAGGAGAGGATCTCTGGAGCATGATGGGTATTCCTTCCATTCTCAAATAAGAATTTAGTTTAGGGCAAGAAACACTCCTCATCCTTCAAAGTCACAAATAAGTGTGAGGTACTTCACGAAATGCATGCCTTTTTACACTAATATTGAAAATTTCAGTCTACTCAATGGATCTGTACAAGGCTTTCTGTCTTTGGTAGGCTACCTGAAATAAGTTTATTTGCTGCCATCTGGTTGCAAATGAAAATACACAATTCAAAAGACTTAAAGGTGTTTATGTTGGATATGATACTGCAGAAGGAAGAAATTATACTGTTGGGCTGTTGAGAGGAATGGGAAAATTCACTGTACAGTGGAGGTGCAAGCAAAATGTCTATTTAAACCTTCAGTTCTGCTGGGTGTAAGGATTCATTCCATGTTATCAAAAAGCCATGAGCAGTTGGCACTGTGCTTACATATTACTCCCAGTCTCCATCTATAAAATCTGCCTTTGACTTAACAGCCAAGGAGATGTTAATGTACTTACCTAATGAAGCTGTTAAATCTGTGAAGCCATACTTCATGGGAGACCTCTGGATTTGGGCAGCCTTCCCAGTAACCAAAATTTATGCCAGCCTGATGTTCTGTCAAAACTAGATAACTAGCCTATGGCATTAGTCCTTTGTTTAAAACAATTGAGTTATATTTCATGCTTTAACATTAATTTGTCTACTGATATTCACATACACATATTTGCTTAGTTGTACTTTTCAGTGTTGCTAGGCTGTATCCACACATGAATGCTATATTGGTAAATAGCTTTTTACTAACACGTAATATAATAAAGTTAGCATATGCTATAAGATGTGCCTGTGCTAGTTAAAAAGCCTATAATTGGCCATAGTCCTTACAGAAAGCAATTTTCTGCAACTTTATTTGAACAGCCAGAAGAGACATTCATTATATGATACTCAATGTCTTCCTCAATAGTGTAATCACACACATTTTTGCCTGTCTAAAGTAATGTTTTAGGCATTTTTTATATCTGCACAGAGGCTCTCAATCTTGTTGAAAGATGAAACAGATCTTAGGGAGGATGGCACTCAATTAAGTGTAAAGGCTTTAACAGGAATCAGGAATTAAATAAGACTGTCCAGGTTGCACCTCTTGTGTTAACTGCTGTCTTCTCTGGACTAGGTGGAGACAGAGGATGTGTGCTGCATTTCACTGCTGTGGATTAACTAAGGTCCTCTACACTTTGCAGGAAGGACAGCTGTATATTCAGCTCCTCATTATGTGGCCACTGAATAGTTCTTGTGACTCCCTTTTACCAGGAGAAAATGACATAAACAATGCACTTCTCTACATGTAGTCATCTGCCTCTGTTGAGAACAGTATAGTGCAAGAAAAAATAAATTAATCCACTAAAATTAATTTCCATCCTCTCATTTTTTAAAGATGTCTGTCTTCCTTCTTTGCACCACCAACCTGTGTACATAAGAGGTCCACCCTGTAGCAAAGCCAGGCCTGGCAGTTCTGTCTCACACAGGTTTCCTGTGGATGGCCTCTATGTGAAAACCTGCATCAACAGGCCAGTGCATTGCACTTTGTCATTATTACCACTGGTTGACTCCTGGGATGTGCAAGGGAAGAGACCATCTGGATGGGATGTTGGTAGCTGAGACTTCATCTGGAGGCGAGCCCCAGCCACACAGCAGGGCTGCCAAGTCAGGGGGTAGCCAGCATGGCTGCACATTGTTTCAGGAGGGAGTACCCAGCAGCCCAAATCCTGCAGGAGGCTTCTTGGAAGACAAACCTACAGACCTTACAGAGGTCTCCACATCACCCTGAGACCCTGAGAGGTGTTCCCACCTGTGGAGAGACAGAGGGCCATGCAGGAAGGTGCCTGTAAAGCTTCGCAGGCAGTGGAGGGAAACATCTGCACCCCACGTGGCACCATTTGAAGCCATTTCTTTGATTTAATCTATGAAGTTCATCATGCTTTTCCAAGCACTCTCTCAAAATAATTTTAAGCAAAGAAACAAACAAACAAAATTGCAATGCACAGCATTTTCTTTTCTAAGGCTCTTTATGCTTGTTAAGGGAGGATTCTCTGAATTAAATGCCTTTAAAAGACCCAGTGTTCCTGGCAGATAAACACAGGATAATTATCAGTGTTGTAACACTCCAAGCAATTTTTTTAAATAACTCTTTGCAGATTCAAGGCTATTTATTTTTAAACAGTTCTATTCCTTAGCTAAATCCATTAGGATGTTCATCGTGTTTTCAATAGTGTTTCTGGAGGAATATGGATATAAGCTTTCATTTTTACAAGCCACTATAAATATCGACTCTGCAGACCTCAAATAGGAGACATCCATTAATAAATCTTTGTCCTTCTTTGTTTTATTACTGAGTAAGTGATACTTACTTCTTTCCACAAGTGGAAACTTCTTTCCACAAGTTTGAGAAAGGACCAGCCTCCCTGACTCCCAAACAATGAAATTGGTGTTTTTGCCTGAATCCTGTGCAGTATATGCATGTGCGTGGATGCTCATAAGCATGTGCTGAGGCAGAGAGATGGTTGGCTTTCCCTCTCTGCTTTCAGTGGGGACCATCAATCCTTTCTGTTAATTATTGTTTGCAGATTTTTGTATGAGCAGAAGAGATCAAAATGATGACTGCAGTAGAAGAAGCCAAGGCCACAGTACCACCAGCAGTTTTTTATTTTTTATTTATTTATTAGTTTTTATTTTTTATTTATTTTTTTGTTTTGTTTTGTTTTAGGAACTAATTCTCTTCTCCCCACCCCACCTCGTGACGAGGAGCGGCCGTGACGCGCGCGCAGCTCTCCCTTCCTCCCTTCTCACGCGCTCCCAGCCCAGGTGAGTTCCGCGCGGCTCCACCACATGGACATAGCCGCCCCCGGCCCGGCACGGCGCCCTCACAGCGTGGGCTGCGCCTCGGGGTCTGCCCCTCTGCCCCCGCTGGGCGCAGGGGTAGCTCCGGACGCTCCGAGTACCCGTGCGGCCGGCCCGAGCTCGCCCCTTGCCGAATGAAATCACGCAGCCTCGCTGCCTGCGGCCGGGCCTTTTGGGACGCGCTGCCAGCCTCGAATAATCTCTCAGGCGAGGGCCCCTCCTCCTGCCGGCCGGCATCAGCCACGACCCGGCGTGCGGCGCCGCGCGGGCGGCTGCGGGGCGTGTGGTGGTTGTGGGAGTGCTCGGTGGGTGGGACGGGGGGCTCCTCTGTTATTCTCGTAGCCCGTGTTTATTACCTGCTTGCACGCTTCGTGTACAGCGGTTAATCACATTACAGGAGTTGCCTTCTGGCACGTGTGCGCGCTGGTGTGTGCAAATGCGCCTGCAAAGTGTTAACAGCACGCTGTTGTCATTGCCTGTTATGTAACGAAAGAGAAATTTTTACTTGACCCGAAGCAAAAAATTAATGCATCCTGTTTTGATATTATCATATATGTAAAAAGGAAAGCTGCTGTTGGGCTTTCTGGCACACCTAGCAACACAGCCTTCAGAACTGCCATCCTTTCAGGAGTGAAGTGCTCTGTGGAGCTGTCAAAGCAAAAAGTGCTTACAGATCTTGTTTGGCTTCTGTGTATTCACAGAATGACAATGCACTTCTGAGTATTCATATTTGTGTGTTTTCTTGAAGTGGTACTGCATTATCTCTTTCCCTTCTCCCTTTTATAGGGTTTATATGGGGAGGAGTATTACTGTTTTCTCCATGGGAGTGCACGTTGGAAGATAATTGCGTAGCATAGGCTTGCTGAACAACTGCTCTCCCCAGCCTGTTTCAATGTGGGCTTGTGTCCTGGTTCCAGTTAGGACAGAGTTAAGTAGCTCATAGTAGCTGGTAGGGTGCTATGTTTTGGATTAGGATGAGAAGAGCGCTGATAACATGCTGATGTTTTAATTGTTGCAGAGCAGTGTTTACACCAGGCCAAGGACTTTTCGGCTTCTCGCTCTGTCCTGCCAGCGAGTAGGCTGGGGGTGCAGCAGGAGCTGGGAGGGGACAGACCCAGGACAGCTGACCCAAACTGGCCAAAGGGGTATTCCATACCATCTGACGTCATGCTAAACAATATATAGGGGTGGCTGGCCCTCCACCTGGACATAGAGCCATTGACCACCACTCTCTGGGTGCAATCATCCAGCCAATTTCTTATCCACTGAATGGCCCACCCTTCAAATTCATCTCTCTCCAGTTTGGAGATCAGGATGTCACGTTCACAAATAGCTTACTGCTTTTGTTTTGTGCATTTCACTCATGTTCTCAGTCTATTGTTAGTAGAGGATCACAAATCAGTATTACAAATCTGATTTATTCTTCCATCATTCTCGTTAATCACACTAATCCTATTAATACACTAAACCTCAGTATTTACTTTGTAGATAGACAAATAGCATCATTGAAACAGAGGTCACGGTAATGAGGCAGGAAAATAATGAAAGTTACTAATTCAGCATGCTTACTAAAATATTAGCATTATTATCTGATTTAAAGATGTATTCTTAATACAGTAAATACAAAACCATCAAAGCGAAACTCATTACCGGTGACCACTCCTGAGCAAGCCACTTTGGGCAGTCAAATATATTGCAAGGTTGGACAACAGGCATCTTCGGAGTATACATGCATTTCCATTCTTCCACAGGGCTAATATGCCCTTGAATGTCTTCCTCCACACATGAGACACTGCGGCTTTGAATGCCCCCTCCACAGGAGGAGGAACAGGCAGTCCAGGGTGTACTTTCCCACCTGGGAAAAAGCAAAATGTAACAGAGAGGTGTTAGGAAAAGGAACCCTTGCTGCCCCCATCACAAATGCATAAACTGTTAACTGCAGTTGGTTTTCTTTTATTTCTGGTTACCATCAGTAAAAATTGCACATACATGTTTTATAAATGGTGATAACTACAAAGGACTCCAATGGGTGCTGTCTTTAAGTCACAGACTAGTAATGTGAAACCTCCTCTCTCCACTAAACCCATAACTACTACCATAGAAACTCTAAATACTTTTAAATTGATTCCTTTTATTTAATTGATGGGATTATCATATCTCCACAACTTGCCAGATTCTGAGAAGTCTTTGTTACATATTACTAGAGGGTCAGTAAGCTCCCGAACTTATGATGTTCCTTTTGCTAGAATATACAGGGAAAAAGAAGTGGTTTTTTTGGGCGAAACAACTGAGTTGAGGAAAAAAAAAAAAAAAGAAAAGGATTAGTGGAAATTATCAAAGAAGAGAAGAGGAGGCTATACTGACAGGTTACATGGTATAGACCACATAGGCCTTGTTTCTTTACATCTGAGACAGTGGGAGGAATTCAGAAACCATCTTTTCTCAACAGGTGACATTTGAAAATGTAATGACAAATTCCCAGAACAATGTGTATGTTATGAAAAGTCATGCATACTTATGAGAACAATCTTTTTTTTTTACAATGATGCATATACATTAATGTATGTATCATTTTATATGTGTGTATATCTGTTTGCATAAAATGCAGACTGGTATTTCCTCTCTCATATTCAAACCACTGTCACAGAGAGGACACAGGACTACTGCCATGATAGTCATGAGTGTGGCTATTCCTTTTGACAAGGAAATTTAAAAGAATATTTGAAAGATTGATTTTGGTCACAATTTTTCATTTTTTGACTTTTTTTCTTCCTAATCACAACAAAGGAATTATTTTTAAGTAACCCTCAAAGGATCACCAAAATTGTTAAACAAAATGAAAAATACTTATCTTTCCCTCTGACTTTTCATCATATCAACCCATCTTATTCTGACCAGCTCTAGCACATTTAAGCACTACCCACAGTTGGCTAATGGCTGAAAGTGCAGTAAAACCCTGTGTGAAATGGTTTATATTAATAGCTGTTTATGAATGGTAAATCCACTGACTAATTCTATGACTTACCACAAAGAAGTGGTCAAACCACATTTACACCATGTCTTATCCATCATCATGTGTTCCGCATAAGCTCTGTATGTCATAAATGGGTAAATGGACAACATTTTTAATTCAAATATGCTACCTGTGGCTCTTCTGGACAACTTTCCCAGCTAAGGTTTCTAAATACCAAAAATCTAAATGAAGAAGTCTCAAACTGAAATTTGGAAGCAGCAGAAACTCCTGCCACCAGCCTGAGGTAGGCATAGGAGCGCTGTGGCTGGAATTCCATGGAGTCACTGGGACAGGCTGCTGGATGCCTTGTGCAACCTTGGCAATACAAATCAGCTTAAATCTTGGCCAGCAGTTTGGTCTTTAGGTTTTATATGAACATAAGACAGAAAGCTAAAAGTTTTCTCTGCCGTACAGCTCTTCAAGAAGGAATCACATGGATTCATTCCATGTTATCAAAAAGCCATGAGCAGTTGGCACTGTGCTTACATATTACTCCCAGTCTCCATCTATAAAATCTGCCTTTGACTTAACAGCCAAGGAGATGTTAATGTACTTACCTAATGAAGCTGTTAAATCTGTGAAGCCATACTTCATGGGAGACCTCTGGATTTGGGCAGCCTTCCCAGTAACCAAAATTTATGCCAGCCTGATGTTCTGTCAAAACTAGATAACTAGTTTTTAACTAGATAACTAGTTTTTAAATGACTAGATAACTAGTTTTTAAATGATAGTTTTCCACCTTTCATTCTAACCTGTTTCCTTTCAAGCTTGAGAAAACTGCTGCCTACACAGATGCCCAGGGGAATGGTAGGCAGAGGTGCCCTTCTGCCATAGCACAGCTACAGCTGGGTGCCACAATGTAGGCAACACTCATGCAGTTGGGTAGCAGCAGGCATGGTTAGGTCAATCATAACAGAGAAAGGTCATGATGTTCCCTCCTTCCAGCTTTCACTTCACCCAGTACTGTTCTCTCTAAAGTGGGAGCAAAAGACTTCTCTTTTCAACAGAGCACTCAGAATACACTCAATTCTGCATTTTTCTGTGAGGGAAAAAGTGTTATTTTTGCTGTGCAGAGGAATAAAAGATGATTTTTGATGCAATAGTAACATGCTAATCACTGGGAAGTCTGCTACGAGCCATAAAATATTCAAAGTAATCTGTTTGAGGCAAGAGTCATCTTTTTGTTTTTATTTGTGCAGCAATTAGCCCAGTTGGGCTTTGGCTGATAGCTACTACTGTAACAACACAGCAACTAGCCATTGTGTTTGTCTTACTTATTATGGCTGTTATTACAGGGACTGGTGTTAAAGCAGGATTTAATTAAACAATGTACAATGACATCTGAAGCACCTCCATCATTTCCTGTTTTCTAAAATATCTCCTTCTCTATAAACCTCCGCCACTTTAGTTTTCAAAGAAGACACAGTTGTGAGCATACAGAAAAGCACAATAGTGCGCAGTGGAAGATATGCTATATGCAGAACAAATAACTTTAAACCCATGGAATTGACTGCTTATTATTCACATACTTTTTATGTTCTGTGCTCACCATTTGGCAACATTTATCATTAATGACCACACAAAGATATCTCAAATCCTTTGTAATTTCCTTTGTAATTAAATTAAGGATGATGGAAAATTCGGAACCAGTGTATGTATTTATACTATACATTCACATCACATAAATGTTCAGTATATAATGACAACTCCTGTTTGGAGATTTTATATTTTGTTGTTGTTGTTGTTTGTATTTTTTTTTTCTCCCACTCCCCCCCCTTTTTTTTCCTGCTTACACCTCTTGGTTCTACCAATTCACTCTGTGCTTCAGCAGCCAGCAGTTATATTTGAATAAAATTGCGTTTCAAATGTATTACTTAAAATGTAGAAATTGAGCCTGGAAAGCTGAATAAAATATAATTTCCTGAAGGTATTCCAATATTTGCATTATGAGTTGCTGACAAGGGCAAAATAAAGTAATATGTGGCATTTGTAGGTCAAGTATCATTTCAAAAAGAATCCAGTATGCTTTATTAAAGTTCTTACTTCTCTTTTGTTTCCTTTCTCTTTTGTTCCTGTGTTTGTATGGGTGATATACATCATGTGTAAATACTGAGTGTGTAAAGTGTCTCTGTTTTTCTAAATGAGTAATTTTAATGCCTGGCAAAATATAATCCCTTTTGGTTTGGAATACAGCAGCCCTTCAACAAGGCAAAGTTACACAACAATTCTGAATGTTAAAAAATACAGGGAATAGGGCTTTTGATGAAGACATCCACAGTGACTTTTTTTGTAACCTGATTAAGATTTTTACATCTTAGTTTGTCATGCCAAGAAGCTTTATGTTCAAATTAATCAAAGTATCTAAATCACAGTGGCTGACATGGACTGTTTAATCTGTGACAGGAGGTTTTCTGCATCAAAACAGTATTATAATAATAGCACAGAGAAAATAATATGAGTGGCCCACCTGTACTGTTAAAAACTATAATCCCTTCAAAATGAAAAATCACCAAATCACAGAATTGTAGGGGTTGGAAGGGACCATGAGAGATCATTGGGTCCAATGCCCCTGCCAAAGCAGGTTCCCTAGAGCAGGTTGCCCAGGTAGGCCTCCAGATGGGCCTTGAATATCTCCAGAGAAGGAGACTCCACAGCCTCCCTGGGCAGCCTGTTCCAGTGCTCCATTACCCTCACCGTGAAGAAGTTCTTTCGCGTGTTGGTGTGGAACTTCCTGTGCTCTATCTTGTGGCCATTGCCCCTTGTCCTGTCCCCACAAACCACTGAAAAGAGGTTGGCCAAATCCCTCTGTATCCCACACCTCAGGTATATATACACATTGATGAGATCCCCTCTCAGTCTTCTCTTCTCCAGGCTGAACAGACCCAGGTCTCTCAGCCTTTCCTCATAGGGAAGATGCTCCAGACCCTGTATCATCTTTGTGGCCCTCCACTGGACTCTAACGGTCTTTGAAACAAAACCAATCTTTGTCATTTGCAAGATAGAATGTCTTAGGATAGAGAAATGGAATCACTTTTCATTGTTAGTTTCTCAAAGGTTTTCCTTCAGAATGAAATCTTGCAGTTTTGAGAGCAGTATAAAGAACAGTTCCAAATGTTCCAATAATATATAAAATCCATTTATTTCCATTGTATTACTTCCCGTGTATAGTGCTAGCAATGGATACGAGGGCTATAACAACATGTTATAAGCACCCACAAAAAGTGGGTAGAGAAATGCACAGTATCTGCTCTAAGAGACCAAGTTGTTCCAGTGAGGGATCCTGGTACATACAGGCTGTGGGGGCACCAAGTTCCCCTCTTGGTTTTGGATTCAGGTTTTTCCTTAGTGAAGGGAAGGTCCTTTTGTCAACTAGAGAAAGGTAGTGGATTAAACAACAACAACAAAAAAAAGTGCATACAAAAACTGTAAAGGATGATAATCACAAAACTAAATTTCCTTTCTCTCCCTATCAGGCTGTTCATAGGATTCTCAAGGTAAGAAATGAATTTCCAATAGCTTTAGGTAGACCTACTCTGTGGAACAGATGTATGTATTGCCTTCTGCCCTGGAAGGCAATGCCATTTTTGAGGAAAATGGCACCAAAAGTATAGAATTCGGTCTTTTTTGCTTATTGTAAAGATAGCTGCAAAGTGTTTTGATTAACGTATATATAGACCTTCAGAGGCAAAAATCTGGAGTATGTAAGGGTTCCTAATCAGAGAGACAAGAGTAACAGTCAGAAAAATCCAGAATAGAAATAGAACACTCTTTTAATAATGAGAACGGAAATGAAATGCACTAGGAAAAATAATAATAATAGTAAAAAGCTAAAAAGATGGTGGGCTTTTATCTTTTCATGGTTTTGAATTAAGTTTTAAAGACAGTTTCTGCAGCACAGGTTCAATGGTTGACATTATTTTCCTCAGAACACTGTACGTAGTATATAACAGCCTATTTAGTAAGTTTTAATGACATAGCTGTGTTATCACCTAAGGCAAAGGTGCTTTAGGTTGAATCCTAGAAAAAAGTAGTGGGATTGTGGTGCACATCAGGAGTTTCCAGGACTCCTTACATTGAGAGCTTTTAGGATAAGCATAGGTGCTCTCAGCATTTGTCTTCCTATCTGGAGATGAGATACTCCAAAAGTTCTTGAGAGCCTTTCTACTGTTGCTGGTGAGTTGCCAGCTCAACTCCTACATCATGGTTTTTATGTGTATTTCATTATAGCATGGTGATAAGGTGAAGCATGTATTTTTCATTAAACGGACTTTGGCTTGGACTGGCCTATGCTACTTTTGCTTGCCTGGTTGTTTATGGACATTGCTCACCTTGTGCTCGCTCTTTCCCTCACAGGTTTATTCCTGAGGCTTGGTCCTCCTGTAGTGTCACCTGTGGAGTGGGCAGCCAGGTGCGGCTTGTGAAATGTCAGGTGCTCCTGTCTTTCTCTCAGTCTGTCGCTGACTTGCCCATTGATGAATGTGAAGGTCTAAAACCTGTGTCTCAGAGAGCCTGTTACAGTGGCCCTTGCAGTGGAGAGGCAACTGAATATACCCCAGAGGAAACCGACCTGCTCTATGGCAGCTTGCAGGAATTTGATGAGCTCTATGACTGGCGATATGAGGGCTATACAGAGTGCTCAGAGTCCTGTGGAGGAGGTAAGTGCAAAATGTTTCTGTGTTGCATGTGCTTTCCCTCTTTAAGTGCATGCTTTTCAGTGAGAACACCCATGGACTTGTTCCTTTGATGCATCTATTTGAAAAGGCTTGGATGAAAACTGTAAAATGCCCAAGTGCATGACATGTTTTACACAGGACTTTGAGGCTCCATGTTCTGGCTGTCACCAAGAATGATCAATGTTTCATGTATTACTGTTTCCATGTATCTGCAGATCATTCAGATTGCACTCACACAAAAATTGCTGAAGTGATTTTGTGATACAGGCAAGAATCATATGTCATTTTTAGTTTTTATCTCTTGACTTGTGCTGTGCAAATATAGACGTGGAAACAAATGGTCCTCCCATAGCAGATGCATTTGATTATTGATATTCTAAGGGCTCAGCTGGTTCTGTAACTCCTACCACTAAGTGCCACTAGTTCTGATCTCACTGCTAAGAAAACATATGGTAAAAAAGTACTAATGGTGTAATTGCCTGAAGCTAGCAGACTTGATGCTTGGAGCTTCTCAGTGTTAATCAAGGTCACAGGATCCACATGTTAGGGAATACTAATGTGCTCTGATATTCATTTTTCCCATCATTTTGTCTAGCTAGTTCTGAAAAATAAGCTCTCTCCATTATTTTTAAATTAAATCTTGATTTTGTTAGGTGCTCTCTTTTTACATGAGAAGTTTCAGGCTACATATACATAAATACAGAATGAATACACTAGGACTGGAAACCACTCAATAACTCATGAATGCTTAAGAGTTTGATCTACACAGATTTACCAGTAATATGTTGCAAACTTATAAACAACAGTAATAATTAATGGAAAATAATGCAAGAGGTTTCTAAGCTTACTATTATCTTGCTGATGGTAGTCAGTGTTTAGAGCAGTTCACAAAGAGTTGTCATATCATTGCCTCTATTGCTTTGATTCCTACATAAAAAATCTGACACTAATGTATGCTAAGTGGTGATGAACACTGACTTTACAGGAGTATCTGTCACATATTGAGTCTACTAGTGAGCACTAATGATTTGTCACATTTGCGCTGTGAATACTGAAACCTTAATATCTTCTAGAAATGTCCTGTTGAAATGAAGTCATTTCTCTAAATACAGTGATTATGTGCATATTTTTCCAACATAGACTGAAATGACAGAGACATTTTGCTTTATAATTGTCAGCAAAAACCTTTAGCCAAGATTTCTTTTTGTCTGATGTCAGCTCCAAATTTTGCAGATTAGCAGATGCTAAGTCAGATACTTTTGCAGCCATAGGTGCAAGACAGGTCAAACTAATTTTATTGGTTTTGGAATCTCAAGAGAAGAAATTGGATAGATGCAGAAGTAACCTTTCACCTCCTAGAAGTAGCAACCAGAAGGAATTAGTTAGCCATTTAGTCTGCTGTTAGTGGCTGCATTTCCCAGAGCTGTCATCAAATATCATGTAACAATTATTCTATTCTGGTAGATATAAACATAGAAAATCTCATTTGATGGTATTTTGAAAGTTAACTTAAACTGCTTAGATTCATGTCCCACCCTTATACCATTTTGTATTGCAATTTCCCACTCAGAACTGATTTCTTTTTTTCAGAGAAAGCAATTTTAAAGAGAACAGCTTTTGTTCTGGTAATATTGTCCATAATAGTGCTTAGAATTCACTTATTTGACAAGCAAATTTCTTGAAGTTCATACACTTTTTTTAATGGTCTCCATACTGTGGAGCTTCTGACAGACAGTAGCTCTTTATATCCTCTAAAGGTACAGTGATCCCTCTGTTGATTTAAAGTTTGTAACCAATCGCCTCATTGACCTATCAAAAACAGAGGATAGATGTTATCAATATGCTGAAATGAATTCCATGTGAGAATCAAGGAGAAGCTGAAAAAAGTGATTTTGAGCACATTTGTTTTCTGCTAGAGCAAGCTAGATTTTTTTTTAGTCATTGGCACATACTGTTATAGCCAGCAATCTCTGTCATTACCAGATCTAGGAACAACGGACTAGCTAAGCTCAGGAGGAGCCTTTTTCTTCAATACCCAGGCCATCAGACAGGATTAATAGTCATACTGAAATCTTTATAAGGTAAAAATTTGCAAGAATTTCTGAATGGTAATCACAATGAGCAGAGTAGAATGCTGGTAGAATAGACTAAAATTGTTGGAAATACAATCAGAGATAATTTAGGTGACAGGAGGAAGCATGGGTAATAGAATCGTAGAATCAGAGTTGTAAGGGATCCACAAGGGTCGAGTTCAACTCCTGATGTGGTCCTAATGAGCACACTGTGGGGTTTGGGGACAGTTGTATAGTAAAAGCTGAAGAGCAGTAGTTTCAGAGCTTGACTCCATGAGCTTGATAAAGCCTTCCAACTCTGGATATTCTATGATTCTATGAAATCATCTGGGTTGGGATGGAGAAATGGAGGAGAGGCGGAATTCAAGACCTCACAGTCAATCAGAGTTGGATAGTCAGCTCCGAACCAGGCAATGCAAAAGCGCTGAGGTAATTGATAATCATTGGTCAACAGCTCATTAGTGACACACTTCAGAGAGGAGAAATTGAAACTGTGGAAATAGACCTAGTTTACAAAATTCTGATCTGAAAAGCACATAACAGATGTGTTTAGCCTTATCCCTATCAAACAATGAAATTGTCAGTATGCAGAACTCAGTGGTTTCTTTCCACACAGTTAAGAGAAGTACTTTCCAACATTTCCCTTCCTCAGGACTAGTGGTCCTTTTCCCCTGTGTTCATCAGTTTGGTCTTGCTATTTAGGCCTGCTCAAGTGATCAATGCAAAGTAGAGACCAATAATTTCAACACAGTGCCATTTTCCCACCAGTTAGAGAACTGCTTCTGTTCTGCAGGTATTTAGAAACCTTAGCTGGGAAAGTTGTCCAGAAGAGCCACAGGTAGCATATTTGAATTAAAAATGTTGTCCATTTACCCATTTATGACATACAGAGCTTATGCGGAACACATGATGATGGATAAGACATGGTGTAAATGTGGTTTGACCACTTCTTTGTGGTAAGTCATAGAATTAGTCAGTGGATTTACCATTCATAAACAGCTATTAATATAAACCATTTCACACAGGGTTTTACTGCACTTTCAGCCATTAGCCAACTGTGGGTAGTGCTTAAATGTGCTAGAGCTGGTCAGAATAAGATGGGTTGATATGATGAAAAGTCAGAGGGAAAGATAAGTATTTTTCATTTTGTTTAACAATTTTGGTGATCCTTTGAGGGTTACTTAAAAATAATTCCTTTGTTGTGATTAGGAAGAAAAAAAGTCAAAAAATGAAAAATTGTGACCAAAATCAATCTTTCAAATATTCTTTTAAATTTCCTTGTCAAAAGGAATAGCCACACTCATGACTATCATGGCAGTAGTCCTGTGTCCTCTCTGTGACAGTGGTTTGAATATGAGAGAGGAAATACCAGTCTGCATTTTATGCAAACAGATATACACACATATAAAATGATACATACATTAATGTATATGCATCATTGTAAAAAAAAAAGATTGTTCTCATAAGTATGCATGACTTTTCATAACATACACATTGTTCTGGGAATTTGTCATTACATTTTCAAATGTCACCTGTTGAGAAAAGATGGTTTCTGAATTCCTCCCACTGTCTCAGATGTAAAGAAACAAGGCCTATGTGGTCTATACCATGTAACCTGTCAGTATAGCCTCCTCTTCTCTTCTTTGATAATTTCCACTAATCCTTTTCTTTTTTTTTTTTTTTCCTCAACTCAGTTGTTTCGCCCAAAAAAACCACTTCTTTTTCCCTGTATATTCTAGCAAAAGGAACATCATAAGTTCGGGAGCTTACTGACCCTCTAGTAATATGTAACAAAGACTTCTCAGAATCTGGCAAGTTGTGGAGATATGATAATCCCATCAATTAAATAAAAGGAATCAATTTAAAAGTATTTAGAGTTTCTATGGTAGTAGTTATGGGTTTAGTGGAGAGAGGAGGTTTCACATTACTAGTCTGTGACTTAAAGACAGCACCCATTGGAGTCCTTTGTAGTTATCACCATTTATAAAACATGTATGTGCAATTTTTACTGATGGTAACCAGAAATAAAAGAAAACCAACTGCAGTTAACAGTTTATGCATTTGTGATGGGGGCAGCAAGGGTTCCTTTTCCTAACACCTCTCTGTTACATTTTGCTTTTTCCCAGGTGGGAAAGTACACCCTGGACTGCCTGTTCCTCCTCCTGTGGAGGGGGCATTCAAAGCCGCAGTGTCTCATGTGTGGAGGAAGACATTCAAGGGCATATTAGCCCTGTGGAAGAATGGAAATGCATGTATACTCCGAAGATGCCTGTTGTCCAACCTTGCAATATATTTGACTGCCCAAAGTGGCTTGCTCAGGAGTGGTCACCGGTAATGAGTTTCGCTTTGATGGTTTTGTATTTACTGTATTAAGAATACATCTTTAAATCAGATAATAATGCTAATATTTTAGTAAGCATGCTGAATTAGTAACTTTCATTATTTTCCTGCCTCATTACCGTGACCTCTGTTTCAATGATGCTATTTGTCTATCTACAAAGTAAATACTGAGGTTTAGTGTATTAATAGGATTAGTGTGATTAACGAGAATGATGGAAGAATAAATCAGATTTGTAATACTGATTTGTGATCCTCTACTAACAATAGACTGAGAACATGAGTGAAATGCACAAAACAAAAGCAGTAAGCTATTTGTGAACGTGACATCCTGATCTCCAAACTGGAGAGAGATGAATTTGAAGGGTGGGCCATTCAGTGGATAAGAAATTGGCTGGATGATTGCACCCAGAGAGTGGTGGTCAATGGCTCTATGTCCAGGTGGAGGGCCAGCCACCCCTATATATTGTTTAGCATGACGTCAGATGGTATGGAATACCCCTTTGGCCAGTTTGGGTCAGCTGTCCTGGGTCTGTCCCCTCCCAGCTCCTGCTGCACCCCCAGCCTGCTCGCTGGCAGGACAGAGCGAGAAGCTGAAAAGTCCTTGGCCTGGTGTAAACACTGCTCTGCAACAATTAAAACATCAGCATGTTATCAGCGCTCTTCTCATCCTAATCCAAAACATAGCACCCTACCAGCTACTATGAGCTACTTAACTCTGTCCTAACTGGAACCAGGACACAAGCCCACATTGAAACAGGCTGGGGAGAGCAGTTGTTCAGCAAGCCTATGCTACGCAATTATCTTCCAACGTGCACTCCCATGGAGAAAACAGTAATACTCCTCCCCATATAAACCCTATAAAAGGGAGAAGGGAAAGAGATAATGCAGTACCACTTCAAGAAAACACACAAATATGAATACTCAGAAGTGCATTGTCATTCTGTGAATACACAGAAGCCAAACAAGATCTGTAAGCACTTTTTGCTTTGACAGCTCCACAGAGCACTTCACTCCTGAAAGGATGGCAGTTCTGAAGGCTGTGTTGCTAGGTGTGCCAGAAAGCCCAACAGCAGCTTTCCTTTTTACATATATGATAATATCAAAACAGGATGCATTAATTTTTTGCTTCGGGTCAAGTAAAAATTTCTCTTTCGTTACATAACAGGCAATGACAACAGCGTGCTGTTAACACTTTGCAGGCGCATTTGCACACACCAGCGCGCACACGTGCCAGAAGGCAACTCCTGTAATGTGATTAACCGCTGTACACGAAGCGTGCAAGCAGGTAATAAACACGGGCTACGAGAATAACAGAGGAGCCCCCCGTCCCACCCACCGAGCACTCCCACAACCACCACACGCCCCGCAGCCGCCCGCGCGGCGCCGCACGCCGGGTCGCGGCTGATGCCGGCCGGCAGGAGGAGGGGCCCTCGCCTGAGAGATTATTCGAGGCTGGCAGCGCGTCCCAAAAGGCCCGGCCGCAGGCAGCGAGGCTGCGTGATTTCATTCGGCAAGGGGCGAGCTCGGGCCGGCCGCACGGGTACTCGGAGCGTCCGGAGCTACCCCTGCGCCCAGCGGGGGCAGAGGGGCAGACCCCGAGGCGCAGCCCACGCTGTGAGGGCGCCGTGCCGGGCCGGGGGCGGCCATGTCCATGTGGTGGAGCCGCGCGGAACTCACCTGGGCTGGGAGCGCGTGAGAAGGGAGGAAGGGAGAGCTGCGCGCGCGTCACGGCCGCTCCTCGTCACGAGGTGGGGTGGGGAGAAGAGAATTAGTTCCTAAAACAAAACAAAACAAAAAAATAAATAAAAAATAAAAACTAATAAATAAATAAAAAATAAAAAACTGCTGGTGGTACTGTGGCCTTGGCTTCTTCTACTGCAGTCATCATTTTGATCTCTTCTGCTCATACAAAAATCTGCAAACAATAATTAACAGAAAGGATTGATGGTCCCCACTGAAAGCAGAGAGGGAAAGCCAACCATCTCTCTGCCTCAGCACATGCTTATGAGCATCCACGCACATGCATATACTGCACAGGATTCAGGCAAAAACACCAATTTCATTGTTTGGGAGTCAGGGAGGCTGGTCCTTTCTCAAACTTGTGGAAAGAAGTTTCCACTTGTGGAAAGAAGTAAGTATCACTTACTCAGTA